>NW_005362269.1:427169-454887 GCF_000412655.1 Myotis brandtii | reverse complement strand
TGTCAGGCTCTGCCCAGGATGTTCTTTCTGCCTGGGGTGGCCATTTCTGCCTTTCATTCCCTGTCAAAATCCTTTCCACCCTTCAAGGTGAAGTTTAAATACCACCTCCTTCAGGGAGTCTGCCCTGATTACCACCCCTATGTCCTCATCCAGGAGGAAGTGATCGCTCTATCTTCTGGCCTCACACAGTGCTCAGTCTCTCCCTCCCTTATTGCAAAGACAGAAGCAAATGATGGGTTCCTTGGTGTGTGTTAGAGCATTCATCCATTTATTCCCCAACTGTTTACTGAGCACCTACTATGGGCCAGGGGTTGTAGGTAAGGTCTCTGCTTTCATAAAATTTGCTTTCTGATAGGAGAATCAGAAAAAAAAGCAAGTAAACAAATGAAATATTTTCAGGTTGATAAAGGCTAATGAAAAGCACGATAAAGGGTTTTGGGTGGGGTGTGCGTACAACAGGTTAGACGGGTCCATCAGGGACAGCTGCTGAGGAGGTGAAATGTGAGCTGAGTTATGAATGACGAGAAGCAGCCAGCTATGGGAAGAGCTGGAAGAAGGGCATTCCAGGTCGCGGGGAGGACAGGTGCCAAGACCCCGAGGCAAGGAAAAGCTTAGTGTGTTAGAGAAGCAAGAAAAAGCCTAGTGTTGTGGACATGGGTGTGTGTGTGTGTAGAGGGTGTGGGAAGAAGGAGGGATGAGAGAGGAGGCAGGACCCAGGTCAGATCCGGCTTTGTGGGCCATGGTGAGCCTCGCGGGGTTTCCTAGACCTAGAAAGCCCCTGGGCAGTGTCAGGCAGGGGAGAGGTGAGGACTGACTGAGATTCATTCATTCATTCATTCATTCACTCAGTGATGACTCATGCCTCCCTGTGACAGAGCGTTCGGTGCTGAGAACACGGGAGGACTGGAGATGCTGTCTGCCCTCTGGATGTGTTTGTGGACTGGAGGTGCCTCCCCTGAATTCATTCCACCTGCAAGGTCTGCCTTTCGTCCTTGCTGATTCACTTATCTGATGTCAGGTTCCTCACAAGAGAGTGAGCTGTGAGCCCTGCTGCGCTACCGGGAGCGTGTTAGGAATGCAGACCCCGGGCCCACTCAGACCCGCCGGATCGGAATCTGAACCCCAGCTGATGTGTAGTCCCATGAAAGCTGGAGGAGGACTGGCCCAGAAGTAATCAAGTTGGTAACAGACTCTTACTAACCAAGCGGAGAAGGCAGTAATGAGTCAGACGCCAGCTCAACAATGCACAGCGGGGGCTAGTAACCGCTTACATCACTGCTTCTCCAAACTGAAGTGCATGCACGTGTCCGGGGAGTCTTGTTACAATGCGGCTTCTGGCTCGGGGAGTTCGGAGAGGGGCCCCGAGCTCTGCGTTTCTAACAAGCTTTACGGTGGGTGACGTGTTCGCCGCTGGCCATGGAGGACAGAGCCTCGCCCGACACTCACATGGTGGCCCACCCGATTTCCATGATCACACTTGCTGTGAGATGTTCGTTTACGTTATGTGGATCAGGAAACAATTTATAGCGCTGAAAACTGAGCTGTGGAACCTCAGCTTGTTTTTCTCACCTGCAAAACAAGGCTGACGATATTACTGCCTGCGTTAGAGAATTTCTTGGAAGAGTAAATAAAACAAGATGTGTGTCATGTACTCAGCATAATGCTTGGCACACAGCAAGGGCTCGATATTTGGCAGCTTTTAAAATGTTTCTGGAACTTAAGTCCAGCTTTTCTGATTCCAAAGCGGGGATTCTTCCCACCAGGTTGGTAGAAACCAGTGAGGCTGGCCCAGCTGGAAGATGGGGTGCGCAATGAAATACTTAGCAAGAACTGAATGTGAATAGAGTCGGCAGGTGGATTCCTAAGGACGTGTGACAAGCTCACATCCTCCCTCTGAGGATATTTGTGTGTTTGGAGCTGGTGACCCCTGAGAAGCTCCCCCTCTTCAGCCTGTGCTTTCTCCTCCTCTGGACCACATGCTCACAGCCTGTTTTGACAAGAGCCATGACCTCCAACCAATCACAGTTCAATTGCAGCGATCTCAGCACCTGTCCTATGCCAGGCGTGGCTTCCCCGTCGCCATTGAAATCAAGAGGCCGTCTCCGAGAGCAGGTCATGGCTCCTTCAGGCTTAGTTGATGAGTGACTATCACTGTCCCAGAGGGAAAAAACACACAACAAAACTCTCGAGGTTGACATCCATAGATTATGACCACAGGGTCCCGCCTACTTTCTCAGCCTCCATTTGGATCCCTTCGCCCCGTCCGCCCACTTCACTGTCCCAGAGGGAAAAAACACACAACAAAACTCTTGAGGTTGACATCCACAGATTATGACCACAATGTCCCTGCCTACTTTCTCAGCCTCCAATTGGATCCCTTCGCCCCGTCCGTCCACCGCCTGCTCACTCCCGTCATTCCCCTAATGCTTCATGTCTTTGTTTGGGAAATGCTCACTTGCATACCTGGTCGCCTGGCAACCTCCTAAAGTCACGTCCTTGGCACATATGATCTGTGCCAAGACTGTTGTAGACACTGAGAACACAGCGATGAAGGCAAGGTTCACCGTCTCCGCCCTCGTGGAGATGACATCTTATTTGGGGGAAACAGACAATATGCAGCACACAAATAAATAAGCAAGGTACTGTCATACGGTGGCCATGCATACAGGAGGAAAGGGGTGACGTGACAGAGACTGTTGGGGTGTCTGCGGGGCGGCCGCAGGAAATGATGAGATGGTTGGGGAAGAATTCCTTGGGGAGGGCGTGTAGCTGTGCTGACTGATGCTGAGGAGCTGGCCAGGTGGGGAGATGGGGAAAGTTCATTCCAGACAGGAAGGAAGAGAGGACAACCAGGAACAGAATGAAGGGCAGGAGGCCAAGGCGAGGGAGGAGGGCTGGAGAGCTGTGAGCTGAGCTGGAGAGGCCGACAGGGGGCACCATGCTGACCCCCTGCCACCCCACAGTGCTTTCTGTGTTGGGGTATAATCTGGGCACCAGGGACCAGGCTTTTTCGTGCCTGTAGCCTCAGAACAGAACCTGGCTCGTAGTCAGGACTCCCTAAGTCAGCGGTTCTCAACCTGTGGGTCGTGACCCCTTTGGCGGTCGAACGACCCTTTCACAGGGGTCGCCTAAGACCATCCTGCATATCAGATATATTTACATGACGATTCATAACAGTAGCAACATTACAGTTATGAAGTAGCAACGAAAATAATTTTATGGTTGCATCATAACATGAGGAACTGTATTTAAAGGGCCAGAAGGTTGAGAACCACTGCCCTAAGTGTTGATCGAATGGGCCAATGTGAGACAGAGATGGAGAGTGTGGGGATGGAGTCTGGGTGATGCAGCTCGTCCAAGGCAGTCTTTGCAGAGTCAGTGCCCTCAATACACGTTTCCCCGCTAATTCTGGTGGTACCTGGGCTGTTGACCCAACCCAAAAACAGCTCCAGAAGCAGCCCTGCCTCCGGTTGAGAGAAACAGATCACCTCTCGGTGTTCTGAAAAGGAACGTGAGCGGTTGATCAAGACGCAATCAATTTCAAAATAGAAACTGGAACTGAGTACAAATGGCCTGAGAGGAAGAACAGAGACACGGCCTCCCCAAGAAACCGAACAGGAGGGCAGACGATGAGCACTGGCAGAGAGGGGATCTGACAGCCGCTATCGCTGGAGGGAAGTCAGGCCCAACCGGAGCAGTGCCAGGAGCAGGGTCTGAGTCGCCCTGAATGAACTAGCCACACTTGGCCTTCCCTGCCCACCCAGGGAAAACCATTCCCTCAAATCCTGTTCTATTTCAGGAAACGGCTGCTGCGGCATAGGAAGTCCTGCACTTTCCACATTAGGACCAAGAGTCAGGTCTGGGCCGTGGGTGCTCACACGGCGGGTGCCTCGGCCTATTGTGCTGCTCACATAATAAGCTGGGTACAGTGTACCCTGGGGGTTAAGCAGACTTCCTTTCCAGGCAGGGAAAGGCTGAACTCCAGCCTTGTCACCATAAAACATGGATTTCAGTCCCTCAAGGAGCCTTAAACTATTCCTGTGCCCCCTCCAAAGGAAAGAGGGAACATCGGCCAGATTCCATGACCTGTCATCTCCCTTTCGCTCCCTCCTGTCCTGGGAGAGGAACTTTGAAAGCCCGGCCTCACCTTCCCAGAGAAGCCACAGGCGCGAGGGTCCGGATGTGCACCTTCTTTGCAGGCTGATGGCTCCTGTAACTACCCTGGGCCGCTGCTGAACCCTGCTCTGGGGAGGATTGGGGGCAGGCCAATGGCAGGTGACCTCGGTGGGGAGAGCACTTTTCCCTCCTCTCTGTCCTGGTCTGATGGAAGTGTTACAGTCACTATGCGGTGAGGGCCACTGAGTCCAGATGCCCACACCTGAGAGTTTTTATAGGACAAAGAGTCTTTATGGGGTGGGGCTGGGTGTCCCCCTGAATTCCTTATTGTAGCAGGTTGTCTAAGGATCCTATTTAAGTTCTCGGATGTTCAGTAATCTCTACAAACTTTCTAGGTTTTATTTGGGATCTTAGTAGATATTTCTATTGCAAGAACTTCTATAGCACATGGACAAGGAGTGGTTGGAGAAAGCAGAAAAAAATGAAACACTTTGAACTGGGCTGGTGAGAGGGATCCCCGTTTTGCCAGATTGGGAAGGATTTTGGTTTATTCTCATCCAAAATAAAGTGGATCAAGCCTGGTCTTCAGTCACGGTGAAGAGCAAATATAAGACTTTCCAGGGGTGCTGGTTTAAGGCTCTGCGGCCCAGTCTCACCGAACACACTTCGGGGTGGGTACCGGCTGTGCATTCACTTGCTGTGCACCCTTGGACAAGTCGCCACCTGTCTCTGGGCCCCAGCTTCCTCTGGAAAAGGAGAGGGCTGGGTTGGATCATGATTTCTTTAAACCTGTGACTAATTATCACAACATTAAAAACAATTAAATCACAGAGTAGAAAATTGGGCACAGTTTAATCCTCCCGATTAAGGACAGGTGAATGTCTCCGAGTGGCGTTAATCTATCTCTAACTCCTTTAAACACCTGGTCTTACTTTTTTACAGCAGTGGTTCTCAACCTTGGCTGCACATTAGAATCACCTGGGAATCTTTTTAAAATCCTGATTTCTGGGCCTCATCCTCCAGAAATTCTGTTTTTTTGTTATGGGGTGAGGCCGCAACATTAGTCACAAAGAAACAGAATTTCCGGAGGATGAGGCCCAGAAATCAGGATTTTAAAAAGATTCCCAGGTGATTCTAATGTGCAGCCAAGGTTGAGAACCACTGTTTACAGCATGAGAGCAGACTCCAGGCTCAGCCCTCCTTAGACGGTCTGTCTCTACCGAGATAAGGATTTAATCAGATTGTTTTGTTTTCATTTTATTTATTCTTATGGTTACCTTTCTATGACAAGTCATCCTGGTTTCCCATTTATGGCAGTGATGTAGTGTTTTTTCTTACATGTGTGTCTGTAGATGAGAACATCTAAAGAAACCTATGAAGGTGGAATTGGCGTATGGCAAAACTGTGAGGTCGGTACATGCACGCTGGGAAACCCTGGTCGGGATGACCTGCAAGTATGGCTGTGAGGTTGTTTGTTTTTTGTTTTGTTTTTTTTACATAAAATAATTGGCTCTTGACATCTTAAATCCTCCCTGAAGAAAGGAAACGTTTAAATAATGAATGACTACATCAATTTACCATTTACTTTCAGTTTTCCTTGTTTCCAAATCTCATTGGCTCTTTGCTTGGAGTATTTTTAAATTGACTGGCTGTTTGATTCAAATTATGTATTTAAAAAGTTTTGGCGCGGGCTCCAGGCCTGGTGTGTTTGCTGGGCTGGAGTCTGGGCGTGCCACCAAGCCGCTTTGGCTGGGTGACAGTTCAAACACAGCCAAACAGCTGGTCCTGCCGGGAGAGTCATCGGTGGGCAGATCCCACAGACAGAGTCCTGGGCCCTGTGGGGGATCTGAGGGGCTGGGTGGCGAACTCAGGTCCAAGGGAGGCCATCGGACTCAGGGGAGCCATCGCTGATCCCCCCACCCCCCACCTCCGCTTTCTACTTCCTCCTCCCCAGGCGCTGTCGTGGGCTCTGACTTCAGTGCTCACTGGGCACTGCTGCCTCTGGAACCGGAGTCAGTGGGTCAGGAAGACTGGGCTTTCTCATCGGTCCGCCTCACACTGCGGGCGAAGGTTTGACTTCCTCGGGGAGGGACCGAGGACTTGAGACCCTTCAGGCAGGGCCATGCCTGCTCCTCAGCCCAATTCCAGCCACGTGGTCTCATTTATTAGCTTTTTCTGAGGGCAACAGAGCATCACGGGCAAGGTAAATGGGAGCAGATTAGTGCACTGTACTGAAAACTTTTCAGTTGCTCCAGCAGCACAAATAGTTACTACAGAAAGAATAGAGCGAGAGACTCCACAGGGCTGCTGTGGTGACGAGCGGAATCAGCGTGGAGAGAGCACCACAGCTGCGTCCGCTCATCGGCGGCCCTCCATGAACAATAGCAGGATTCCTGTTCAACGCCTCCCGCTGGAAGTGGTCCTCGTGGGTCTCAGCATATGTTTGTTGAATGGGCAAATGATGGAACTGGCCGGCTTAGAGGGAGAAGCTAGAGGTGTCCCCGCTGAAGACGTGAGCTGCTGACTTAGGGCCCTGCTGCTCCCATCACATATCAACATAGAAATGAAAGTGAGCCCAGAGACAAGCTTCAGGTCTGCACCATCAGCCCGGTGGGATGACCGCCAGGCAGCGGGGCTTTGAGGGGCCAGACCACTGCAGAATGGCTTGCTATTTACCCTCCCCTTTCCACACAATTGATTTTAAAGTTAGAATATGCCTCCAATTAAGCCACCAGAGGGTTGCAGCCGCCCTGTAATAGGCGGTAGCTGTGAGCAGTGGAGCAGGTGGGCGTGTCCTCCCTGGCAAAGGCTTCCAGAGTTTTTGAGGTTTGGCAGGAAGATCCAAGGAGTCTGCTCCTGACTCAGCAGAATATTGAGGAGGAGATGAGGCTCTGAGTCTGTCTTCTGTTAAGAGTTTCTGTTTCTCCTCTCCTGACCTCAGGGCATGATAAAGATAACCTGCCAGAACCCAGAACCTCACTCAGACTGATGAGAGGAGAGGAGCGGCAGGCGGCAGATAGGCCGTGATCAGAAGAATGATGAGAGCAGCATCCACGCGACAGTCTCTGCCTGGCCATCTGGATGTTGCTGGACTCCCAGCTGCGTAGGATGTACTTGGGGTCAGTAAACCTCCTAAAGTTCCCCAGCCAAACAGTCTCTACATTCGAGGTAGCTTAGGATCAGGGTCCGCAAGGTGCAGGGGTCTCAGTTAGAGGTCACTGCTGGCCAGGCACGCCGTCGAGGGGGTCTAGGTGATCTACGAGAGGCACTGTTGGCAGTGGAGGGCTTACTGCATGCCAGGCAGTACACATGGCCCTTTATGTGGGTCATCCCCGCCAATCCTCCGCCAGCCCCGCGGCGCATGGTCGTAAAGGTCCACTATTTATGGTCCCAGGCAGCGTTCCCACTCCCCGAGAGCCCTGGCTGCCTTTGGGAGTTCTCTCGCTCAGTGTTTATGGCCTCAACGGACCGGTAAATCAGACGTCTTCCTCTCTCGCTACAGTGCTTGAAGGTTTCTTCAAACCACACTGGTGAGGCAGGGAAGGTTCGGCTGGAACTTCTCCTTTCCGGGACTTGGAATCCTGAGCTTATCAGTGGAGAGCAGAAATCCTCGGGACTTGATTATAGCTCCAGTTCTGGGCCGGGCTGCCAGGTAATGTCTGCTGTCTGCTCTGCGCTCATCCTAAACCTTCTCCTCTGCCCCCTTTTGTGAGCTGAGCTGGCCCACACCCTGCAGTCCATTTCCTTTAGCCAGAGCCTTCGAGGGGCCCTGAATTCTGTCTGCAGAGCCCGGGAACTTAACTCTAATGGAACTGGAGCCTCTGTGCCCTCCAGGCTCGAGTTTTGAAGAGGCCGTGTGTGTGCCAGTCTGAGAATGTACGATTCTAAAATGATCTGGTTAATGCCTTCTCTGTGTTGAGAGCTGCGCAGGGTTCACACCTGCAATTCCAGGCAGCTTGAGCGGTCAGCTGAGTCAGCAGTAGGCTGTGTGAGCTCAGCTGACAGCACATCCCTCGCTCCCGCTGGCCTCTCCCTGTGGGCTCCATGTGGAAGGTCCTACCAGCCTCCTCCCTGTGCTCGCCCATAAGACCTGGGGTTCACCATCCCCTGGAACAATGCGCAGACCACACTGGGGAAAGCTGAAATTGAGCGACAAGTTTTTGCCCCATCAATGGTCCCTGGGGTGCCCAAGGGTGGTCCAGCCACTAAGCAGCAATGAGCGGAGCCTCCTGGCAGCGTTGAGAAATGCTTCATAACCTACTTGGAGTGTGAAAGTTTATACATGTTCCCCCATGTTGCCACTAGGCAGATATAAACAGACTAGAGGCCGGTGCACAAAATTTGTGCATGGGAAGAGTCCCTAGGCCTGGCTGGCGATCAGGGCCAATTAGGGCCTTCTGGCTGCCGGCCGGGCCTTCCTTCATTCCACGTCACCCCCTGGTGGTCAGCTCACATTATAGTGAGCGATTGACCGCCTGGTCTCCCAGTCGAACTCCTGAGGGGACAATTTGCATATTAGGCTTTTATATATATAGATATTTATGAATGGTATGGACACACTTTTTCCCCCATTTGAAACTCAGTAAAGCTATTTTTATTTTGAACAAAAATTTAGTCCAGTTGTTCCTGAGTTACCCTTTGCCAAATAATATCGCTTCCCTCAAGTGAACCTATATGCTTCTTCTATGTGGGAGCTTTGATCTGGGCACAGTGGCTAGTGCACAAGTTTTCAAACATTTTCTTTAGCATTGGAATCAGTTTTTCAATTACAGTTTATGTGGGACTATAGTACACAAAACAGATAAGATGGAGCTGCTCTGTTGAAGTCACCCCTGCCCTGTGACATCCCTCTCCATCCCCCTACCAGGGTCCCTGAGCCAGCTCTGAAGAAGCACAGAAATTGAGGAAAGATTGGAAAACTGCTGAGCCAGCAGTTAATTTGAACAGAATTGGATTCAGTGGACATGGGGTTGGGCAAGGTCTGAGCTAGAAGGCTTGCACTGCTCCTCTCTCTCTCCTTCTTTGTTTTGTCCTCTTGCCCTCACCCATCACCCTCTGCCCCCCGCCCCACACCAAGATATGGCTGAAGGTGGTTTGCAGAGAGATGAAAAAAGGCAGAAGGTGGAAGATGATGGAGAACTCATCTGGGCAACAGAGTTGCTCCCAGCAAAGTACTTGGGATGCCTCAGATTTACAGGAACTGGTGGGAAGAGTAAATAAGTCACTGAATAGGTATGTGAGCAGCTAAAAGACAGCCAAGGAAACGGGCCACATGCTGAGCTGTCTGCCGCCCGGGGCATTTAGGTGGTGCCAGCTTCCTGGGAGCATTGTGGACACAGCAGAAGGGCTTTTGTACCAGCAGGGAAACTGGTTGAGTTCTTTTGCTGTGTGTCTGTCCTGCTTGCCGTGGTGCTAAGGGTTTTGGACCCCTCTCTAAGGAATATACTCATTATAGGAGCCTTTGAGTTAGCGTTTGGGGCTGTGGAAGCAAGACACTGGTCAAGTTGAAGTGTATATGGCTCTATGGTTTGCCAAGTGCTTTTGTGCACAGGACCTCAAGGTTCCTCTGAGTTGTGCCAGGAAGGTGTGTGTGAGGAAGGTGACACAGAGCCTGATGTCCCAGACACTGCTGATGTCACCACCGTGTAGAGGAAGCAGGGCATGAATGAGGTGGGAAGAGAAACATGGAACAGACAGGCTAATTGCCAGGTATTCTGGGTTTGGGCTCCCACATATGCCCGGCCCCCAGGCAGGATGGTGGTGTTGTGCATTCCATTCCCGATAGGTCAGACTGGCTTTGTGTTAAGTTTCCTGGATCGTGCCACTCAAATGTGTCATGTGTACTTGGTTGTCATAGCATGTTGTTCAAAGAGGATGATCTTTCAGGCCAAAGGTCACATGCTGGCTGCCCGCGCAAGCTGTGCTAGCCCCAGATGAGTTTTGTTTGGTCTGCACCAGGTTTAAAATTTTGAATTGGTTGCTAACGTTTAAAAATTGGAAGCTCTCTGCATTTCTGGTTGTCCTGAAAAAAATTTGGAGGATATGACAACATTGGTTTTTGCAACTGCCCAGTTCTGAGTCATGGGTTCATCACAGACCCGAGCCAGCCTGCTTCGCTTCTCTGTATTAACTCCATGGCCCCATGTGCACTTGACTTTGAGACCTGTGGCCTAGGCTGCTGTTTTGTGTAACTTGCCATGTGGAATAGGGGTTGGCAAACTATGGCTTGGGGGCCAAATCTGGTCCTTGTCCTGTTTGTATAAATAAAGTTTTATTGGAACACAGCTACATCCATTATTGACATATGGTCCATGGTTGCTTCCACACTTCACAAAGTGCAGTAGTTGCTAGAGAGACCATATTGTCTGCAATTCCTAAAATATTTGCTCTCCGGCCCTCTGCAGAAAAGTTGATTCCTGCTGGAGACTGTAGCCAGAGGGCTGACTTTTCACTACAAAAATGGCCCATCCAAGTGTTTTCTAAATAAAAGTTTTTTTTTCCTCTTGGAGGAATTCTACTTCATTTTCATGCTCTCGGGGCCTATTTATAACCTACCTAACTGAGAGGGGAAGTGAGTGACCAATTGTTCCCTGGGCCTGAGTTATTACGAGGTCATACAATGTCAGTTTCGGTGGTCAGGGCGCTCAGGCAGTTGGCTTCCTTTCATGTTTCCCTTGCTGGCCCTGTCCGTGGGGAAATACCTGGACTTATTGGCATCCTGCTTTTCTGTGGACTCTACCTCTAATCCACAGGGATTCGCATTGCTGTTGTTATTGTCATTTATGAGAACAATATCTCACACGTGTGCAGTGGAAGTGGCTGACTCACAGTATTCCTGTACGTCTTCTCACGTTCTCTTCCCAAGACTATCCTGCAAGGCCGGTTGACTGCCCCTGGAACGGCTCTTCTTCCTCCCATCTTCCTTGCTGTGGGGCCTAGCTCTGGGCAGTGACTGAACATGCCAGACTCTTGCTTTTCTAGCTTCCATAGCGGCTGGGGTGACCACATGACCCTATTTTGGCTAATGATAGATAAGGGAAGTCTTCTGGGAGGCATCTAGGAAATGTTTTCCTCCCTCATAAGAAAGCATTATGTTCAAGAGAGTTTCCGTGTCTCTCCCTTTTTGTTTCCATGTGGCTTTGTGAGGATGTGATGGTTGGAGCTTTGCAGCCATCTTGGGACATGAGGTGAGGCGTCAGTGATATCCAGAGGATATTGGGAGCGGGGAGGAGAAAATTCTGAGTTCCTTGGGACATCTGTAAGCCTGGAGCCATTGCCCTTCAGATGGCTTTTGTTATGGGAGATGCTAAGGAAACTTTCTTATTAAAGCCACTTTGGGTCAGGTATTCTGCTCTTTTATGGCCAAAAATATCTTATTTCAAATTACATAATTTAAAAATTGTAACAGTTCTTACTATGGGTTAGGTACTGTTCCGAGTGCCTTCCAAATAGTAACTCATTTAGTCTTCATAATGACACTAGAAAGTAGGTATCATTATCCCGATTTTATAGAAGTGAAAAGTGACATTCAATAAATGCTAATACTGTATGAGGTCACATGCCTGGTAAGAGGCAGAGCTAGGATTTAACCCTGGGGCATTCTGGCTCCAGAGGGCCATGCGCTTACTCACTGTACTGGACTCCCTCTCTAGAAGAGAGGAAATGGTTGGCTCCATGTCACATGACACAAGTTGTCTCACAGCACCTGGTGCCTCCCTAAGCCTGGGACAGGCACTGGAGTGGTCTGTGCACTGTCCCTCCCTCTCCTTGCCAGACAATGAGCTCTCCATCACTCTCCATATTCATTACTCTTGAGCTGGGCACAGTCCTATATTATAGTGGGTGCTCAATCCTAGGATTAGATTTCAAACCTCTTTGCTACCTCTCTGCTGCTCCTCCTTCCTTCCTCCTGGCTGCATGCATCAAACCATTGCCAGCCTGGGTGAGCTCAGGAGGAGCCCTAAGCCTGGGACAGGCACTGGAGTGGTCTGTGCACCGTCCCTCCCTCCCCTTGCCAGACAATGAGCTCTTCATTACTCTTGAGCTGGGCACAGTCCTATATTGTAATGGGTGCTCAATCCTAGGACTAGATTTCAAACCTCTTTGCTACTCTCCTGCTGCTCCTCCTTCCTTCCTCCTGGCTGCATGCACCAAACCACTGCCAGCCTGGGTGAGCTCAGGAGGAGGGGTAGCCAGGCTGTACCCTGTGCCTTGTATCTTACTGAGGGACATTGCATAGTGGCCACAAGTATGGAGTTTGAAGTCAGGCAGCGTGAAGATTAATTGTGGCTCAGCAACTTCTAGCTGTGTTATCATGGGAAAATCCCCTCTCCTCTCTTAGCCTCAGTGTGCTCTTCTGTAAAATGCAGTAATAATGACCTACGCAATGAGGGAATTTTGAGTATTAAATTGATAGGCATATAAAATGCTTCACAAAGTCCCTGTCACCAAGTCCTCGCTTAGTAAATGGTAAATACAGTTATTAGTGAGGCTGCTTTTTTATTCTTATTGTCACTATGCTTGAGGCTGCTTGTGGGCTAAAATGTCTTGGGACCCTCTATTCTGTTTGAGGTGGGCCAGAAGTCCTGGGAGTGCGGCAGGGACTCACTGTGAGAGTGATGGCCCAGGAGTCAGGAGAGCGAGCTCAGCGGCTCCCTCTCTCTCTGGGCTCCTGTTTCCCCACCTGTCAAATGTGTGTGGTGGCTGAGATGACCCTAAGCTTTCCCAGCTGGAACAGGCCCCCCTGCAAGACCCACCAGACACACAGGCCTCCATTCTTTCTGGGGCTCTGCACAGCCCAGGAGCAGTTACCATCCCTCAGGACCCTGGTTCAGTTTTCTCCCAAATTGACCAAGGTTCCTATCCCATCAGCCACCAGCATGCCCACTGCCTGGCATGGGGTGCATGGCCAATAATTCAGAGCTGGATGAATGAATGAACTGCACTGAGTGAGTGACCTCTGAAGGTTGGGCAGGTTTGGTTTCTTGTAGTATAAATATTTAGAATATGACCATGATTATAGTTTTTGGCAAGGGGAATCACTTACTCATGGTCATGGCCTGAACCTGGCCAGACTGTGAGCCAGCACCAGAATAAACTGGACTGAACTGCCAGCCTCAGAGCCAAAGGGAGACTGACTTTCCATTGACCCATGAGCCAGGTCTGGTTTTTAGAAAGAATTTTACAAACATTCCAATATCTAGCAAACCTGTCAAACCAGATGCATCCTTGCATTTGCTTCTAAAACCCTGAACTGGGACAAAATTAGACCCCAAGTGATTCTTGTTTATAATATTGCACAACACATGTAAATAATACAACATATGTAAATAGCACTTGCAGGACACGTTGTGCTAAGTGCATTAGCTCATTTATTCCTCAGTTAATCCTATGAAGTTGGTACCGGTGAGGATAAGTGAGGAAAATTCAACAGCTAAGTAATTTTTGCCAAGGTCACATGACCACTAGGAGACAGAATGGACATTGGAACGCAGGGCCATTGGGTTCCTCAGCATCAGTGACAGTGACAGTGTATTGAGCCTGCTTACCAGGCAGTCCCCGGCTGGACATTGTGTGTGCGTGAACTCACTGGATCCCCACAACTGTCTGGAGTGCGCCATTATCAGGTCCATTTGAAGACGAGGAAACAGCTTTTGAGAGATGACATAACCTGCCTGCAGTGTGTGGGTGGTAGAGCCCACACAAGCTGCCCCCATAGAATGGCAGGGCACAGAGAGGGAGGGCCTTTACCAAGGTCATGTGACTCTGAACTGAGGCAGGGCTTCATTGAAGACCTTTTCCATTCACTGTTGGGAGGGTGTTGCCATAGGGCTGGTCCACCATGTCCCTTGCCCTGGTGACAGGAAAGAGCTCCGTGGGTTAGAGTACATGCTCTGGAGTCACAGACTCCAAATCACAGCTCCAAACTAACTCACGAGGCCACCTTGGGAAAGTCCCTTTTTCTCCCTGAGTTTCTGCAAAATGGGGCGGTAACCATGGCTGCCTCCAAGTCACAGACTCCAAATCACAGCTCCAAACTAACTCACTAGGCCACCTTGGCAAAGTCCCTTTTTCTCCCCGAGTTTCTGTTTCCCCTTCTGCAAAATGGGGCAGTAACCGTGGCTGCCTCCCGGGGCTGCTGGAGGAGCAATGAGAGAACACACTTTAAGAGTCTGGCTCAATGACGGCAGCACAGTGAACATGGAGTAGCTCTTATTGTTATTGGAGTGATCCACCAGCTGAGAGAGGTTTAAGAACCACTGCTCCACTGCTCTGTATAGAGAAGCCCTGAGATATCCTTCACAGCCTCTACCAGAGACACACATGCTCTTGGGACACACACACATGCACCTGCACACCTGGACATAACACATGAGTGGCACACACATGTACACGCACGTACGCACGTTCATATGCACGCACATGCATGTATACACTATATGTGGCATATATACGCTCACACATGCATACACATACAACACACAATACATCTATGGTTATATATGCTCGCACATGTTTGCATTCACCCACACAAGTGCTCACACACACATTGCATATGCACATGCCCTCCCCTTCTTTGCCTAACTAACACCTGCTCATCCTCAGCTCTCATCCTAAAGGTCACAGCCTCAGGGCCACTGCCCTGACCTCCAGGTGACCCCAGGTCACTCAGGCTGTGTTCTCTTAGCCCCTAGCACTTCTCCTCCTCTGTTTACATGACAATTGTCATTGAATAACCGTGTAATACGCTGCTTAGTTCTGTATTTCCTGCTGGAATGGTAGCTCTGCAGAGGGCAGGAGAAAAATATATTCTCCACGGACCCAAAGCACCTAACACAGCCTGGCACACAGTAGGCCTTTGCCATTGACTGGACAGAAGCAGCGGTCCCTTTTTCTTGCAGCGTGGGGAATAAGCTCATTCAGAGTGGGGCTACCTCAGGTAAGGCTTTTGGCCTTGGGGTCTGTGATGGTTTGTAGATTCACCCTGAGAGATCCAAGCCTCCGAATGCTGTGGAAGTTGGCAAGAAAGAAGCCCAACTCTTAGTCACCAGGAAAACAAGTGCTGGTGGTGGCTGGAATGTCTAATAGGCCTGAAGCACAGATAGCTCCTTATTTCTTCTCCCTCTGCCTTCCCCAGGGAGGTTAGGGGACACCAACAGCTGCCACAAGTAATAAGGTTGAGGAGTCATTGCCTGGGCTGGGACTGTGTTCTTTCTCTCATCCAGATAATGCAGTGAGCAGGCCCCATTAGACAGAGAGGGCAGGGAGGGTGGCCTGATGGAAATGGGAAACTGCAGGGCGGTGAACAGCAGGCGACCCGGGTTAGACTACAGAGGCTCCCCGGCCTGCGACGGTTTCACAGAGCGATTTTTGGACTTCGCGATGGTGTGAAGGCAATATGCATTCAGTAGAAACCGTACTTTGAATTTCGAACTTTGGTCTTTTCCTGGGCTAGCAGTATGTGGTGCCATACTCTCCCCTGATGCTGGGCAGCGGCCGCCCCGCCATCACGAGGGTAAACAGCCGATTCTCAGCAGTGTACTGCTGTGTTGCCAGCATTGTTTTGGATATTGTGTTTTGGTTTTGCATCCCATCATGTCTGCGAAACACCCGTCCGTGTCTCCTGCTTCTGGTGTGAGTGAGAAGATGGCAATTACAGATGCTTCTTGACTTACGATAGGGTTATGTCCCAATAATGACAGTGTTCTGAGCACGTTTAAGGGAGGTTAGGCTCAGCTATGATGTTCAGCAGGTTAGGTGTAGTAAATGCATTTCTGACTTACCATGGACTTATGGAAACTTAACCCCATTATAAGTTGAGGAGCACCTGTAATTTATTTTCTTTCATTTATTTACTTAAGGAATAGTTCTGGGCACCTTTTAGCTGCTGGGGATACAGGAGAAATGGAATCTGCATAGTCCTTGACCTCTACATGCTCACATCTGCTGGAGTGATGGAAAGGACACAGGCAATCAAAATGCTCCAATGGGGACGTGCAGAAGGTGAGGTCCCGGGGTGGGGACCTGGATGGCTTCTGGAGAGGAGGTGTCTAAGCTAAGACCTGGAGAATGAACAGCCATTGGACAGGCTAGGAGGAAGGGAAAGGGGACCTGAAGGGGGAAGAGTTTATGGGTGAGCCCCAGGGGGAGAGATGGCAGGAGTTCAGCGTGGAAGCTGCTGTGGGTCTGGATGGAGGGGCGTGGAGGGAGGGCACAGTCCAGTGGGATGCATAGCTCGTCCAAGTGGCCCCTGGAGCCCCGCCCCCAGGATAATGGCAGATGGATCCCAGGACGGAAGTACTCACAGGCTGAGAGAGGACCTTCCCTTAGTGACCTGGAGGTGTGTCTGAGGCTGGTGGGGGAGGGTAGGCAGGCTGGTGCCTTCAGGAGCAGGGAGCTCCTCCACACCGGAGTGTAGGGAGGAGGGAGAGGAGGTGTCACTCACTGCTGTGAGGCCATCACCCTCGGGCCTGGTTCTCTCCTGGACAGAGAGGCCCTGGTGACCTCTCACACACTTCCCAGCAGCTGCTCCTGAGCTCTGGTGGTTGGAGCAGCTGTGTGCTCCCGAGTCTCCCACAGGCCACTGCGTGTCCTGCCTGGTGTTTGTCCCCACGGCCCCCTCTGTCCTGCAGAATCCACCCTGGCCACCCCGCCTCCTTTTCTCTGTCACTATCCAGAAGCTGTCACCACAGCAACTCATGTCCCATTAATGGGAACGTGATGGTGGTGATGATACCACGTCTTCACTGTCTTCCTGTGCCCTTCTCTATGCCAGGCACCTGCCTTCTCTCTCTTCCTCAAGCGCACGGAGCTTTCTTACCGAGAATTCTTTGCCTCTTCCTTCCCTCCCACCTCTGCCTGACTGATTCTCATCACTCGGTTCCAAGCTAAGCATGATTTCTTCAGAGAAGCCTTCCTGAGGGTCCACACTCTCTATTCACACTCTGTATGTTTCCTTCCCACACTTGTCGCAGCGGAATTTCACCCAGTGTTGTGTGATCACTGAATGCCCACGCCCCCTGTAAGATACACGCAGGGCAGGGGACAGATCCGACAGGCTCATTGCTGTATCTTGTCACCGGGCACTGTCCCGGGCACATACTAGGCACTGAGTGTCATTGAATGGCTAAATGACGTCTCAATGGATTTAATGCATTTCATACATATGCAAGTTATTAATTATACTCAAGCCAGGCCTATAAACTTAAGCTGTTTTTCAATCACAAGCCATAGTGACATGTCCTGGTCACTAGAGGGCGATGTGAAACCATAAAGCTGGGTGGCCTCAGGGACCCCCCACCCCTTTTCGAAAAGTGGAAGTTTACTGTTGAGCCACTTTCTAGTCTCTCCATCCCCTAGACTCATGGAATAAAACTTAAACATATATAGACTGTTGTGAGTGGGAAGGCTCGTCAGAGCCCGTTTGGTCCAATCCCAGACTTTGAGACCTGAGAGAGTGAGTTCCCTCTGCCTTAGTGGTGTAGACTTGGCCCCACGGTGTAGATTTGTTCCTAGCCGTGGACAACCCCTCTTTTTCAATGTTCGTGTTCTCTATTACGTAGGGCAGACCGTTGTCACTAGTCTGTCCATCATCCAATAAATGTTTATGGACTCCCTACTATGTGCTGGGCACTGGGGTGGGTGCTGGAAATCCCCATGTACGAAACGGTCCCTGTCCCACGGAGTCCACCGTCCAGTTGGGACGACAAACATCGAGGAGTGATATGCAGTTACCCACTGTGATTAGTGCGAAGGCGAAGGCCAAGTTTGAGGACAGGCTATGATGGGGCCCTGATTCTTTCTCATGGTCACACCTGAAGGAAGGGCCACTTAGCAGAGAACTGGAGGCTGAGCAGCCACTGGCGAGTGACCCAAAGACCAGCTTCTGCCCACATGCCCATCTGGGCTGCCAGCTGCTGTTGAGCAAGTGTTTTCTGCTTTTCCACTGTCCTCCCATCCACATAATGGGAGAAGCCTTCTGAGCCTGCTGATTAAGAGGGGCTTGTATGTTATATCCGGGGTACTCATGGGCAGATTTCTCAGTCACAGGAGGGGGTCCAACTCTTGGGTGAAAAGGGGTGTCTGCACTGATGCCTCCTCCAGGCAATGGCCAGGGACTGACCCTCCACGCTTTGCAAGCTCTGGGGAAGCTGCATTCAGGCAAGAGGACTGCAGCCTTAAGTCCCAGCCCCCAGCCTCCCTCTGTGTGGCTCAGACTGTAGGCCTCCAGGCCCGGAGCTGGTTAAGTATACAGACCCCTGGCCCACCCCAGAGATAAGGCAGGTTGGAGAAAGGCCCCAAACCTGCATGAACACAAGCCCTCCAGGTGATTCTGATACATATTAAAGTCTGGAATCGTTACCCTTGACCTTTCTGTAGAAAGGACTTAGGATTCAGGCTTCCAATTGGCCTTGATTTATATTCTGTTATGTGTATTCCAGAAAAGTTGTGGCTAAACTCAATTTTTGTCATTCAAATTACATCCACAATGCACATAGAGCTAAAGAGTCAACCATTTGGGATGTGAATTTTCACTCCAATGGAGTTCTGTCATGTGTGTTAATTTTCCTAATTGAGGGTCACATCTATTTGTGCTTCACCGACTAATTCATTCATTCATTCATTAGAAACACCTAGAATTCAGCTTTGTGGAAGGTGGCAGTCTTAGTTTTCAGAGAGTGGGGAGATTGGGGAAGACCTGTGTCAGGAGGCACAAAGAATTAAATTTCAAAGCCTAGAGTTAAGCTCCTCCAGGTTAAACTGTTTACTTATTGTCAGATTTATAATCACTGTCCACCTGGGACAGGTGAGCCCAAACCCAGTGTTCCCTATTTGCAGCTAAAAACCTGATGCCCTTGAGTTTGCTGTGGAGGCTACAGTTTCATGGCTCCTGCCCAGGACAGCCATCCGTGGGGTTAGGGCCCTTGAGTGTGGCTCTTCCACAAAATACCAGGTGCGGGCGCGCACGTACAGTGCGATTGAAACTTTGTGGCCACACTCAAGGGGCCAAAGAACCGCATGTGGCTCGCAAGCCGCAGTTTGCCGACCACTGGGTTAGGGAACTCTCCAATCCCTTTTTCTGAGCTGGAAAAGGGGCTCAGGCGGAGATGCCTTGCGCCAGGCACATGTCTTGGCTCTTGACAAGGAATATTTCACTCAGAACTCTTATCTCCTTGATCTGTTGCTCTAGCCCTTGGCTTGTTCATCATTTCCCATTCATGGGGGCAGTTGGAGTAGGTGGCTGGGCTGTCCAAGTTGACCTGTTCACCTGTCATCTGTCCCAGGCTGGCCAGGGATCCCTGGGGAAGGGATAGAGAGGTGAGGAGAGAAGCGCAAAGGCTGCAGGTCTGTTCATGCGGTGGCTACTGCAGGTCATGCTGAGTCAGAAGCCCAGGCTGTTAGATCTGAAAGGACAATGAATTGGATTTGGGTCCCAAAGACTCCCTATCATTTGCATGGAAGCAGAGAGAGCAGATGGCATCTGGAGGGACTGGGAAGACAAAGTAAAAATAGCATGAGCAGGAGATCAGCATTAAAGGAAGCCACGCCCCATGAAAGGGAAGAAGGGGAAAAGGTGGGCTCCAATGCCAGAAAGAGGTCTTGGTTTTCATCATAATTGTTTACGTGGGTTTGCTGACATGTTCGCTGACATGTTCACTTCATGTTCACTTCAAATGTATACATGAGTGTTGTCCACGGACTCTCTGTATCCCCGCCACGGCTGTAAGACAGGCCGGTCATTTCCATGTTGCCAGTGAGAAGCCCGAGGCCCAAAGAGCGACTTCGTGGCACGGCCAGGAGGAAGCCTGGGTCTCCCCCCTCTATGCCCAGTGCCATCCTGTTAGTACTCATTCAGATGACGCTTCATGCAGGGAGCAGTTGTATAGCAGAGGGAGCCGGCCCCTCTCCGATGCTCTCTCCTTGAGGTGCCACCTTGGAACTCTGTTTGGAAGCCACCAGGTTTCCTGGGCTTTGTGGCACAGGCCAGAGCCACGATCACTCCTTGGAGGGGGAGGGTGCTGGCTTGCTGTGGCATGAAGATGAAGGCTGTGCTCTGGTCATTGAACCTGGTGATGCTCACAGGAAAGATCAGGAAGGAAAAGATAGCAAGATGGGGGGTGGGGGGGGGCGACTCAAAAGGAAGTGGACGGTTGCAAAAGCGATAAGGCATGTGCTGCAGTGTCTTATCAGGAACCGTACCCAGTTGGTCACTGGCCCAGCTCGGAGCCTATCGGGGGAGTGGGTGGTCAGCTCGGAGCCTATCAGGGGAATGGGTGGTCAGCTCGGGCCTGGAGAAGTAGTGACCACGGTGCCTGGTCCAGAAGCCCCTGCCCTTGGGGATGGGAGCATGGGCCCTGGAGTCAAGTCTCTGCTACTTCTAGGTGTGTCCTTGGGTGAGACAGGTAATCTCACTGGACCTTAATTCTTCATCTGTAAATTCTTCACATAATAATGATTGTGAAGATGGAATGAAATCATGCTTTAAAAGCACTTAACACAATAGTAACCACTAAATAAATTTCAGTCGTGGCCGTCATGATTATACTGACTAGCATGAAGGAAGGAAATTCTATTGAATGAAGTGACCATCCCCTTGTCTCTGCTCTTGACAAATTCTTCCCTTGGTTTCAACTTTCTGGGCAGCCATATTACCTTTTTCACCCAAATTACTGATAATTTTTCAAAATTCTATTCAATGAAGAAAAATTAGCCTCCTTCTAAGGATAAAGTGAAGTGACAGTGTGATTGAGGTGAGAAGGCTGACACAGAGAGTGGCTCTGGCACCGTTGCTCAAACCCAGTCCCCTGTGGGCTCAGCCACTGCCTTTGAGCAGAGAGTGACGGGCTGTCTGATGATGACAGGGAAGCACAGCCGTCGCCTCCATAGGGACGAGCTGAGGGACCCAGCCTGGCTGGGGGGCCAGGAGGCATCCTGAGACTCAGCAGTGCTGCAGGGATGCAGGGGTCTCACTGGGGGGATGCAGAGCTGGAGGCTGTGACTCCCACAGAGTCTAAGGAATTCTCTCGGGGTCTGCCATGTGAGAATTTTAAAATCCTAGCAATTATCTATTCATTATGAATCATTAACGCAAGAGGCTCTGTTTTTACATTTAGGAGATGATAGGGGATCTCCTTTTTTTAAAAAAAAATATTTTTGTATTGATTTCAGAGAGGAAGGGAGAGGGAAAGAGAGAGAAACATCAATGATGAGAGAGAATCATTGATCAGCTGCCTCCTGCACACCCCGCACTGGGGATTGAGCCCGCAACCCAGGCATCTGCCCTGACCGGTAATGAACCGTGACCTCCTGGCTCAACCACTGAGCCACGCCAACCAGGCGGGGATTTCCTTTTTAAATATACAAACACACATAAAAACAATATTAGGTAAACGAGAATAACTGTGGTTACCACGCATGGAGAAAATCAGGACCCCAGAAGTCTAATGCCTGAAGCCTGGGAACCTGATTTGGTACCATCTTTTCTTTTTCTTTTTTATGGTAGAGAAAACTGAGGCTCAGAAATACTAAAAGGCTTGCTCAATGTCACAGAACCAGTTGGTGCCCAAGTTTAGTCATATGAAAATGTATTTCATTTCCCCCAAACCCCAAGATAACAGGAAAAGTGATACATCAAGTTTGCATTCTGGGCGACATTTGATAAATGATTCTCTGCTCTGCTGGCGGCCAGATTCTCTGATTAGAATCTTTCTGATGCTTTCCCTGTTTTTTCTCAAATTGATTTCTCTGTCTGGTCTTCCTCTGTCTCCCAGGTCCTCCGCCGTGGTGAGAGGCCTTGGCTTTAGAAAGAGGATTTGGGGCTGAGTCACTGGGCTCTCCTGGCTCCTGAATCATTAGGTTATATCTGACTGTGAGCTGGGCTTCGCTGGTGATGGGGCGGGACAGACCCTGGACTTCGGGTTCAGATGGGTTGGAGCTCAGCTTGGCCTCTACTGTGGTGTGTGGCCACGAGTTTAACCCCTTCCTCCTTGGCTGCCTACCTCATGGGGTTGTTAGGAAGAGAAAAGGAGACCAAGCTTTTGGAGCTGAGATGACTCTGCCATCGATGGGGCTCCTGTGACCTTGTCAGAAGCTTCCAGGCACATGCACAGCGACTAAACCATCCTGGCCGACTCCAGAGGGCACCCAGGGCCGACCCTGCCCTGATGCAGAGCCCGGACACTGCTTATGCTTATTTATCTCTTTCTGAGAGTGAAAAACTTCCAGTCATGCCCTAGCTGGTGTGCTCAGTGGTTAGAGAGAGTTTGATTCCCAGATGTGTCTAACCAAATGTCCAGATACTGTGGCCTGGCCAAGTTGGCACATAAGATTAACCATCACAGTATATAAATATACGAGTGGCCCGGTGCATGTACCTCAGTGGCAGGTTCCATCCCCGGCCCCAGTCGGGATGTGTGCGGGAGGCAACCAGTCAATGTCTCTTTCACATCCATCTCTCTCTCTCTCTCTCCTTCCCTCCCTCCCATCACTTCCTCCCTCCCTTCCACTCTCTCTCAAAAAATTCATAGAAAAAATATCCTTGGGTGAGGATTAACAAAAAAATAATACCTGCCATTCATAAACTAATATCACATACAGGATTTTATGTTGATTTTTGCAATAATTCTCAGTAATTATTTTCATTACTGTCCTGGTGAGGAGGGAACTATAGCTGGACCTGGGGAAGGGATCTGGCCCTGGTCACCTGGCTGGTGGGTGAGTGGTGACCTGCGACCAGCCCACAGGATCTCTGGCTCCTGGACTGGGGCCCCTCCACTGTCACTGCCTGCACTGAGCTACGGAAGTGCAAAGGGAGGACCCGACCGCCAGGGGTTTTGTCCATTCATTCCTGTCTTTGTCATGAAAGGGTCCCGAGTACCTCCTTCTGTGGGTGAGAAAGAGGCCCAGAGAGAGAAGGGAATGGGCAGAACTAGGATTAATCTCTAATTTCTAGCCAAATTAGGAAAATCAGCTCTTTCCATACAAGTGAAGATGGTGGCAGTTATAGGCTGTAATGTTCATTAGCAGCTAAATTTCTAGAATATTAGAGGGAGAGAAAGAGAGAGATTTATTTTAAGAAATTGGCCCATGTGATCGTGGAGGTTGCCAATTCCAAAATGTGCAGGGCAGGCCAGCAGGATCCAGATCCAGGGCAGAGTTGATGTTGCAGCTGGAGCCGAAGGCCACCAGAGGCAGATCTCCCTCTCCCTCGGGGGAGGTCAGTCTTTTTCTATTCAGGCCTTCGACTGATTGCATGAGGCCCACCCAGGAAGGAGGGTAATCTGCTTTACTCAGGCTACAGAGACAAAGCTAACCTGATCTAAAACATAACCCTCCCGGCAGTATCCAGATGTGTCTAACCCAATGTCCGGGTACTGTGGGCTTGCCAAGTTGGCACATAAAATTAACCATCACAATATATAAATATACTAGTGGCCCAGTGCACAGATTCGTGCACATTAAAAGGAAATTAATTAGAAGAAATATTTTAGTATCACTATTTGCCCTTTCTCTATAATAGAAGTGTCAGAGATGAAAGACAATTAGTAAAATGTATATGAAAATCCTATATAATAAAGAGGTAATATGCAAATTGACCGCCATGCCCTTGCACAAAATGGCCGCCCCCATGTGGTCACAAGATGGCTGCCACAAATGGCCAGCAGGGGAGGGCAGTTGGAGGCAATCGGGCCAGCAGGGGAGCAGTTAGGCATCGATCCGGCTGGCAGGGGAGTGGTTAGGGGCAATCAGGCAGGCAGGCAGGCAGGCGAGCCAGCAGTCCTGGATTGTGAGAGGGATGTCCGACTGCTGGTTTAAGCCCGATCCCTGTGGGCAATCGGACATCCCCTGAGGGGTCTCAGATTGGAGAGGGTGCAGGCTGGGCTGAGAGACAACCCCCCCCCACCACCACCACAGTGCACAAATTTTGTGCACCAGACCTTTAGTAATATATAAATTGATTAATAAATAAACAATACAACATGATATAATAACAACAAAGACATGATATAAAAACAACAAAAACATAATATAAAAACAACATTGATAAAAACAATGACTGATAAATTGATTAAACTTATTCTACTATCTCCCTGTATACCATATTAAGAGTAAAAACACTTTCAGAGTGCTTGACTAATTTCCCTTGTGATGAAGTATTTACAACTTTAACGTCACATGCTCTTCAAACTCGGGAGAAAGCAACATATAACTGACCATGTCCAAAAATGGGTTCAGGTAGGAATATTCCTACTCTGTCTAGAGTTTGTCCTTGTGATTTATTAATAGTCACCGCAAATGCTGGCATCATGGGAAACTGTCTTTGAATTAATTTAAATGGGAGGCCAGTGTCAGACAGGGACAAATCAATTCTTAGAACAATCTCAATTTTAATTTATGACATGGCATTCCTGAAGGAGTAATACTATTAAGAAATTCAATGGGAGCTTTAGATGTATCACACATGGGCAAGTCAACATTTATTTTTAAATTGCTAGTGCGCGTCATATGTACCAGCCGGTCGGTCAGTTGGACAGACGGACAGTCGGTCACTTAGCCTTTTATATATATAGATAATGTGCAGAATAACACAACTAATATTTATTGACAATTTATTATGGGCCAGGTGACATAACCTCATTGAATAATTCCTAATGCTGATTATGGTACGGTACCTGACACATAGAAGTACATGATAGTTTCAAATTTAGAAGACAATTTAGAGTAGAGGTAATGAAGGAGGGTTTTGGCATCGGGCAGACCTGAGTTCAAGTTCTAAGGCTGCCAATATCTGACTTGGGCAAATTACTTAATCTTTCCAAGTCTCTTTCCTCATCTGTAAAACAGAATTAAAAATAGTGCTTACCTCATCAAGGTAGCAGGAGCTTGATAACTATCTACTAACAAAATGAGTGTTGAAGGAGCCTCCAGGGTTGTTATGAGAATTGAGGGAGATCATTTACCTGAAGCCCCTTCCACAGTCCCTGGCACATGGTGAGGACCCGCTGAGTTTAGCTGCCTCATCCTGTGATTATTTTTCCTCTTGACATCTGCACACTCGGCGGCACGGCTGGCAGCTGCTGGCATCCACCTAATAAGACTCGGTAAGACGTGGCTTCCAGGAAGGTCTGGCCGCTAAAGGACAAGACAAGACAGAAATCTGTTGCCTGACTCAGAGTCTGGCTTCTCATACTTCGACGCCTTCCTCAGGGCGGCTGGTTTTCTGCTGGTCCCAGAACTCTTTTCTCAAAGCTCTGGCCAAAGCAGGGAGCATTCTCTAAAGAACCAGGAAATGGGGTCTGGAGCTGGGTGGGCTCCCCATGCCTCTGCCAGCGCACCCTTCTCCTCTTTGCAGGCCTGCCTCTCAATGGAAAATAGCTGCCTCTCCTCCTGAGGTCTGTGACCTCCCTACAAACACTCTGCCCATTAGGCTAATCATTCTCATTTGTTCTAAAGCAATTTTCACTATTTATAAGGACTTCAGGGTTACCACAAATCAGCATTGTGTTAATTAATTCATTCATCAGTCAATAAGATTTTGTCATGGAATCCCAGCTCTGACACAAACTGTGTGACCTTGGTCAAGTTTTTTAATCTCTCTTATATGCCTCAGTTTCTTTATCTGTAAAATGGGGATGATATTAAAATCCACTCAAAAGGCCTATTATGATATTTGAATGCATTAATCTATGTAAAGCATGTAAAAACATGCCTGACCCCTAGTAAGTGCTCAATAAATAGTAGCTATTACTATTACTATTATTATTACTACTGCTATTCTTCCTCTACCTTGTGCCAGGGACTCTACTGGGCATTGGGAAACAGCAGTGGACACAACACGGTCCATCTCTGCCTTTGTGATGTTTATATACTTGTGACGACGTGGGAAAAATAAGTAACAGGTAAAAATAAAAATAAAAAACCAGCCCACGGGTGTGATTATAAATTGTGATGAGAGTTCTGAAGAAGTCCAATAGGAAACTTTGATGGAGACGCACAGTGGACTGGGGGAAGGGCTTAGAGGGACAGGCCATGGAAGATGTCACTGAGCTGCTATTATTTAGGTTCATCTCTGAAGGATGAGAAGGAAGGAAGGATGTCAGAGTCTCTCCTGGGCATCGTATGTCTGTCTATTCATCCAGGCCTTGCACCCACCCTCGGAGCAGGCGCTATCCCCACCCAGACGGGCCTGGTCAGGACCATTCACACATCACCTTTAGCTTCTTGCTACCGCAGCACGAAGCACAACCTCGTAGCTTGACATTTGAGATGCTTCCACATAGAGTTACAACGTAATTTTTCAGTTTTATTTCCTTTTTTCATTTTGATGTTCATCTTAAAGGTAATTTGTACTTATATAAGTAATATATGAATATATTTTCCTTGTGAGAACTTAAAACAATAGAATAGAGGTAAATTTAAAGTTTTTTGCGTATTTTTTTGTTTGTTTGTTTTTTCCCACTGTCCCCCTTCCCCATCTTGATCTCAGGTGCTTTCCTGGAGGTAATACTACAGTCAGTTTGCTATGAATCCTTTCACACATGTCTAGAATCTATGATCTATGGATATATCTAAAGAGTGTATAAAATGATAGGAAATATGTGGAATCATTCAATAAGCACACATCTTAGTGGTTACCAGAGGAGAAGGGAGTTGGGGGTCAGCCAAATGGGTGAAAGGAGTCAACCACACGATGATGGATGTTTAAACTAGATTCTTGGTGGTGATCACTCTGTCGTGCATACAGATGTCAGATTATAATTCTCTATACCTGAAATATATAATAAAAATAATTTAAAATAGAAGATAGAAATAAAAAATAAATACTCATCACTTCCTCTTCCATCAATTGGCCAGAAACATCCCGAGTCTCACCCAACTCAAGGGAGTGTGCGTGGTGGGGTCGGGGTGGGGGCAGGGATTATCATCTCCATATGCCTAGAAACAGATGAGGACTGAAAAGCGTGAGCTCTAGAAGTTTCTGCCACAGATAGTGATTTTTAAAAAAGGTCCTTTAAAATATAAATATCTTGAAGGGAATAGTGGAGTCGTTTAAAGAAAAAATTAATGCTAAAAATGGTGTAGAAGGCCTGTGCTTACGACAAAAATAGAGAAGGTGGCGTGAAAAGGGACTTTGCAGCCTGAAAGGTCTGTCACCTGTGCTGCTGTGGAGCTGTCAGTGTTGGTGACAAAGGCTCTGGCATCTCCCTGCAGAGATCTAGCCCGCAGCTGCCCGGTGCCCCATCCACGTTTTCCAGGAGGTCCAGGCTGGAGGGGGGCTGGCCTCGTGTCCCCTCCCCTCTCTGCTCAGAAACCTCAGCCACCCCTTCCCCACCCTAACCCCCCTCCCTCAAGCATCCATATTAAGACTCCTCCATCCCCCAAGGGAGACCTTGGCCCCGGGTGATGGCCTCTTGCGAGTCCCCAGCAGCCTCCACGCCTGCTGACTCCTTCCCACCCCAAGTCTCCCACGGCTCCTGAAGAGATGATACGAAACCACACTTTGGACTGAAGGGCTCGTGTGTTGTTCGGCAGGGTTCTGTTGCAAGAAGTGTGGGAATGCAGCCAGAGTGGAGCAGCTGTGGGGGGAGGGGAGAGAGTGAAA
>NW_005362269.1:410958-427010 GCF_000412655.1 Myotis brandtii | reverse complement strand
CTTTCTCTCAATACTTCATATTTCTTCTCATTTTTCATATTTTAAAATAAATGGTCATGCCCGGCTGGTGTGGCTCAGTGGTTGAGTGTCGACCTATGATCGAAGGTCACTGGTTCAATTCCCGGTCAGGGCACATGCCCTTGTTGTCAGCTGGATCCCCAGTAGGGGGCGTGCAGGAGGCAGCTAATCTATGTTTCTCTCTCATCCATATTTCTATCTATTTCTCTCCCTCTCTCTCTAAATATCAATTTAAAAATATATAAAAAATAAAACAGCACAAACAAGGCAGCTTTGCAGGGACCAGAGCTGTGAGGATGGGTGCGAGGCTGGCTGTTCAATGTCTCTGTTGGCTCCAGGCCACCGGCCTGAGGAGGAGATCCTGGGGTGGGAGGGGCTCTGCTGGCTGGATTGGGGGCTCCAGGAGGGCAGTGGGTGTGGGTAGACAGGTGTGAGCTGAGACTCTGGCCCTGGGCTGATCCCTTGTTATGTTCCAGCGACAAGTAACTTCTTGCCACTTATTTCTGTGCTCCTTCCCAGCTCTAGGAAGAACTGTTTATTAGGGCTGAGCCCCCACTCAGAGGCTGTCAAAGGTAGAAGAGCCCCTGAAATCACTTCCAGCCCAACCCCTCCACAAACATGCACGGCCTGTTTGTCTCCTATGGCGGCGGCTGTAACATAGGCGCAGACTCAGGGGCTTGTTAAACAACACAAATTCATCATCTCACAGCTCTGCAGCTAAGAAGTCCAGCGCAGGCCCCGTTGGCCTGCAGTCAAGATGCCAGCAGGGCTGTGTTTCCCTCCAGAGGCTGGTCTGCATTCCTTGGCTCGTGGCCCCTTTTCCATCTTCCAGGTCAGCAGTTGGGCTGAGTCCTTCTCACGTGGCATCACTCTGACCTCCTCACCTGTCTTTTCCACTTTGAAGGGCCCTTGTGATTACACTGGGTCCAGTTCTGTGGGGGTGGAGACGAGTCCACAAAGTGCTCGAGGGGAACAAGACACTCAACAAGATGCCAAGCTGCTCACCCCAGATGGCATGGAAATCTGAAAACAACGGCCCCCCGGTCTGCTGGCCGAGCCACGCAGCCCTCGTGGAGGGGAGATCTGAGGCGCACAAGTGGAATCAGGGGCTTGCAACCAGCCGACGGGAAAAGGAAAGGCCCCTCCGATTGTTCCGGGGAGAAGAGGAAGACCAAAGGCAATATTATCTTTCACCAGCCACTCCCTGTGGGGGAATGAGCTTTCCACAGAGTACAGCCTCCTTAGCAGGACAGGGAGGAGCTGGCTTGTTCTTCACTGGAAAAGCCTAATTATAATCAGGTATCACATCAGTGAGAACTGGGGTTACCTGAGGTCAATCCGAGCCACACCCATGGCCGTGGCATTGACTGTCTCTGGCCTGTTTCCGTGTGGGGGACTTTAGATTTAGGCTGCAGAGCGTCCCCAGGTTTGTGAGGAGTCCTGGCTTCTGTGCTGTCGGCTGGGGACATAGACAAAGTTCTGAGCCAGTTCCTGTCCCCAAGGGGCCTGCTCTTCACGGCGTGCACGGGGCTGTCAGTTCAGTGTAAGGGGACAGAGGACTGCCCTCCAGGAGCTCGGCGTCTAGCAGAGACGCGAGGAAAAGGCCTTGGGTGTCAGGGCTCGATGCCAGATTCAAACTGGGAAAGAAATGAGCAGGCTCAGCCGAGAGCCCTGGCCCTCGCAGGTTGAGAGAGGACTTGGGGGAGAGTTTCCCAGATATTAAAAGAACGGCTTAAAATGACCAGAATCAATCTTTCTCCCCTTTTAGCAAAGATGGGCAATACAATGTTTATCCTCTCCCAGTCCTCGGGGACTTTAGGCCTCTGATAGTTCCCCAAAATAACAGCTGATGGCTCCATAAATGCGTGTTCAAGTCCTAGAAGTATCTCGAGTCCAGCACCAGGCCGCTCCTTCTGGCAAATCCCGGCCTGGCAGCCGCTGCCTCCCGCCCGGGCCTGTGTCCGCCTCTGCCAGCCGGAGGCTTTCGGGAGCCAGTGTGGGAGCAAACTCCCATGACTCATTGCTGGGGAAGCTGGGTGAGGGGAGGCGGGGGCACACCAGGCCAAGGGAAGGGAAAGAGGGAAGGAGAAGGAAGGGGGAGTAGACGGGAAGAGGGAAAGGAGTCAGAATAGGGAAGAAGTTTTTTGAGGGAGGGAGGAAGAAAAAATGGGGAATAGTAACAATAGTAAATACTTTCCTAGTGCTGACAATTTTCTTCAATTGTATGAAGTCCTTAAAACACACACTCACCACCCTGGCTGGTGTGGCTCAGTTGGGTGAGCACGGTCCCATGCACCAAGAGGTCCCTGGTTTGATTCCTGGGCCAGGCACATGCCTGGTTTCAGGCTAGGTCCCCAGTAGGGCGTGTGCAGGAGGTAGCTGATCCATGTTTCTCTCTCATCAATGTTTCTCTCTCTCTCCCTTCCTTTCTCTCTAAAATCAATAAAAATGGGTGGGGAGGTTGACAAAATAAAGAGAAAGAGCACTCATGGACATGACAACAGTGTGGTGATTGGGAGGGTTGGGGGAGGAGGGCATAGAGGGGATAAATGGTGATGGAAAAGATAAAATAAAATAAAAATCAATAAAAATATTTTAAAAACTGACAATCACCTTTAACCCTGAAAACAACCCTATGGGGTAGGTTCCTCTATCAGATCCTTTTTTATGGATAAAAAATAAGATGTGAGGCATGATGATCTTACTCTAAAGACAAACAGGTTGGAAGTGGTGGATTCAGATGTGAAAAAAAGGGGGCTAAAGCTGGCATGGTGGTTGGGATGGAGAAGGCGAGGACAGTGTGAAGGACAGGGATGAGGTCGACTGGTGTGAAAGTGCCAGGGTGTGGGGGACAGAGCAGGGTCCTGGAAGTTGGAATCTGGCTCATGGGGATTGTCTCTAAGCAGAGGCGAGAGCCCAGCCTACTCCCCCGGGAATTTAAGGGTAGAGGAGGCTCCTGGCTGGGATGGGCTTCCTTGGCAGGTTGTACTGGAGAGTTCTTGGTGACTTGTGAGCCCAAGACAAATACAAGGCCATCGTTAGATGTGGATCCTTCCTTCTCTCTCTCTCTCTCTTTTTGTTAATCCTCCCCCAAGGATATTTTTTCATTGATTTTTTTTTTTTCAGAGAGAGTGGAAAGCAGGGGGAGAGACAGAGAGAAAGAAACATTATGTGACAGAGACACATCGATTGGTTGCCTCCTGCACACACTCCGACCAGGGCCAGGATCGAGCCTGCAACCAAGGCACATGCCCTTGACCAGAATCGAACCTGCAACCCTTCAGTCTGCTGGCCGATACTCTATCCACTGAGCCCAACCAGCTAGGGTGACCTTTCCTTCTTAACAAAAAACATACAGGTGCCACAAATATAATCTTATTTCATCATGCTTGGGGGCAAGGGAATCATAGAAACAAAGAAAGGAAGTTATTGACATAAATACAAATGGCTTCTCTGTGCCTTGTCGGTCACTTGTACATCAGTTATGTCATGTCTGATTCCCGTTTTGTGATTAAAAAAGGGTTCGGAGAGAAGAAATTCAATTAGTAAGAATCTGGGGTCTGAACTCGGTCTTCTTCAGCTCTTTAGCTCTTTCCTGTGCACCACATTCAAACTCATGCTCAGGTTCCCTCCAACGCAATTAATAGTTTTCGAGCCAGTTTCCCAGAATGAAACATTCTGTGGAACAAGACCCCGGCCTATTTATTACCATGAGGAGAAGATGAATGCTAAGATCAGTTTAAAAATCATATTGCTTATGTCACATGTCCCCTCAATAATTGTTTATAGAACAGCGTGTTTAAAACATTAAAAAATTGGTTCCCCAAAAAGTCGAGTGTGCGCCTGTCCTCCTAGGAGCGAGTTAATAGAGGCAAACAGTAGTGTTCTTGGAAATCCCTGGGATAAATAATTTTGTACACGCCGTTCCCTTTGCCCCACCTCGCCTGGGGCCACACCCTGGTCCCTCTCTGGAATGGATCTCTGCTGAAGCCTTATCTTGTTCTCAGTGGGGCTGCCTTCCCTTCCCCCACTCCACCTCCCACACCCCCACATCCTCTGCTTCTTTCTATGAAATTCTTATCCATACCCCTTGGAAAGCGAGCCCCACAAGGGTAGGGGCTGGTCTTTCTTCATCGTTGCTGCTCCTAAGCAAGCTGCCTGGCTCGTAGTAGTTGCACAATAAATATTTGCTGGATGAATGTCTGCCTGGGTCGCCAGCTGCAGAACACAGACTGGCTGGCATCGTTAATGTGTGTTCTCTCTTCCCATTACTTGTCTTTTCTATTTATATTCCTAGCACCAACCCTGGCACGCAGAATGGGAGCTCTGTTAATGCTTGTCAAAGGAATCAAGGAGTGAAAGGAATAGTGAAATACTGTTTTACAAAACACAGCTTTCAATAGAAACAGAATTTTTCCACTTTGTGAAATAACATCCCATCTCTTCTTATGTCCGTGAAGACAGTGGTGGTGGGACGGCGGGTGGGGGCATAATTTACAATCTCTATACGTGGGCATATTTGTGCGGTGCATCTAATGATCACAGATTCCTAAGGCTTCTGGCTAAGAGACATCGTAACAATCGAGTGGCGGTAGTAATAATAGTGATGCTTCAATGTTATTGAGCACTTGCTGTAGTCCAGGCACTGTGCCAAGGGTATATTAATTTATTTAATTCCTACAACCAACACTGTGAGGACTAGTTATTTTCCACATTCAACACGGGGAAGAAACTGAGGCACAACGAGTTATGTAAGCAGGGCTTTACGATGCCTATGGGTATGTGCAGAGGGACTTCTCTGCTGCCCTGGGGGTGAGGGGAAGGGGCAAGACTGTGTGAAGTCCAGGAAGGCTACCAGGCCAGAGCCTGATATATATTAGAGGTCCGGTGCACGGATTCATGCATGGGTGGGGTCCCTCAGCCTGGCCTGTGCCCTCTCGCAATCCAGGACCCCTCAGGGGATGTCGGACTTCCGGGTTTCAACCCGATTCCTGCTTGGCCTGTGGGGATCGGGCCAAAACCTGGCAGTCCGACATCTCCCTGAGGGATGTAGCAGTGCCAAAGCGGCAGCGAAGGGGCTCATCCTGCCCTGCTGCACCTGCCGCTGCAGCCGTCACCCGGTAGCACTGAAGTGGAGGCGGGAGAGGTTCCTGCCACCACAGAGGGTCCTGGATTGCGCTCGCTAGCTATGAGCCTGGCTTCTGGCTGAGTGGCACTCCCGCTGTGGGAGTACACTGACAACCAGGGGGCAGCTCCTGATTGAGTGTCTTTCTGCTCTACTCACCCCAATCCCGCATCCCTACTCTAGAAACCCTTCCCTGAAGAAGGGGAAATTCTTCAAAGTGCCCAGGATAGGCATACTATAGGTACTCAAAAATGCTCCTTGAGTGAGTGAATGAATTAAATTTATATATATATATATATATATATACTAAAGGCCCAGTGCACGAAATTTGTGCATGGGAGGGAGTGTCCCTCAGCCCAGCCTGTGCCCTCTCATAATCGGGGACCCCTCAGGTAGGGTTCCTAGGCCTGGCCAGCAATCAGGGCCTATTGAGGCTTTCCTTCTGGCTGCCGGCAGCTGGCCCTGCTCCCCCTACTGCCACTGCTTGCCATCTGTGCAGTGCTGCCCCCTGCCAACACTCACCTTTCTCTGTGGCTGACAGGCATGGGATGCAATCGCTTGGCTGGCCTGGGCCTCCCTCTGCAGGGAGATCGCTGGCTGGCCTCGCACACCCACCACGGTGTCACAGACCAGTGGCCTGGGCCTCCCTCTTTGGGGCGATTACAGAGCCACCTCCCCCCGCTCCCCAGATCGATCACCCCGCCAGCCGGTGTCCTGGGCCTCCCTCTGTGGGGCGATTGTGGGATGATGGCAGGGCCCCCGGACCAATCGCATTGCATCTGCCTTGGCTGTCCTGGCACCAGTGCGTGTCATAGCGTGGTCGTCCGGAAGGTCATCCGGACAGTCGTTCTGCTGTTCGGTCATTTGGTCGATTTGCATATTATTATATCTGTGTGTGTGTGTGTGTGTGTGTGTGTGTGTCACCTATGTATGTATGATACTGCCTATATCCAGAGCAGTTATTCTGTTAAATATTTTATATATTGAGATTCTGCAAAAGATTTCTCAGAGGGATGGGGTTTTGTCTAGCTAGGAAAAAGGCTTACAAATTTTTTTAAAAAATAGATGTTTTAGTTTCACAGATAAGAAGACTAAGATTTCAGGGATGTGAAATTGCAGTTGTCATTAGTGGCCAAGCCAGGTCTAAAAATCTCAACTCCAAATAGTCCAGGAATCTATTTCCTGTGCCACAGCACCCAGATGCCCAAGTGTCCCCATAAAGACACTTGCGTTTGGTACACTCATTGAGCAAGACTGCTTTGTCCAGAAGTTTTGTTTCCAGAAGTATGTCCTGAGCAATATGAGTAAACTAAGGTAAATTGAGAAATGTTTGTCTCACAGAGTTGTTAGAGAGGAAAACAGGAAGGATGATGAGGCAGGTGAGACAAGGCAGAAGTAGAAAGAAAATGCGGGGGATGGAGGGAAGACCCAGGTGTGTGGAGGTGGGGTGAAGGCATAGGCAGGGTCCTGGCCCTGGAATAAAAATGACAGCGGCAATAACAATATCCCTATTTTTTTTAATTGAATTGAATTTTATTTTCCATCACCATTGATCCCCTAATGACACTATTTTTTTTTTTTAATGCCTAATATGGGACATGCTTACAAAGCTATATGCTTTAGGCCAGTCAACTCTGTTTCCTTGAAGGGGAAACCGAAGCTTACAGAGCTGGTCAGCAGCCGAGAGAAACTCAACCAAGGCCCGGCTGGCCTCAAAGGACACGCTCTGAACCCTCAGCTACGCTGAGACTTCAAGGCCCCAGAATCCCAGGGACCCAGACGGTCTTGCAGCGGCATCTCTTGGGACTGGGTCGTGCTAAGCGCTAGGGCCCCTCCCGACTCAGGGACCTGGGGGAAGGTTTGCGTTAGATCTCCCTTCACGGCCAGCTGAGCCGGGCCAGGCAATGCGCTGACCTGGGGACCACACCACCGGTTCCCCTGTTAGAGATAAAATGCTGACTCCCGTTGGCCGCGTTTTACTCAGCAACCAAGGAGGAAACCAGGGCCAAAAGTCATCCCAAGGTCATTAGAGCCGAGTTGGAAGCCCTATTTGACAGAGAGGAAAGCTCGGGTCAGAACGGAGGAAACATTTGTGAAGGTGACACACAGCTCAGACGTGGCTGACCTTGGAGTCAACCCCTGGTCTTCTTAGGTGATTTCCTCTTTGCAAGGTCCCTGGACACTGAAGGTACTAGAAGGGCTTAGGTGTCTGGAGGGAAGGAGAAGCGCTCTACCAAGGGGCCCGGACTACAAAGGAAAGCCAGGCCCCGGCTCTGCAGAGGGCACCGCGCTGGCCCTGCTCCTCTGGGGCTGGGTGGGGGCCCGGAGGAGCTGTGCCCAGAGGTATTTTTGTCTTCTTGCTTCAACCCAGGCAGCTCCACTTGGAATGATTTATGATGATTTGGGTTTGTTTTGTAAACACAGCCCGTACCATGGGAGGGAGTCACATTCCCAGGGTCTTCCTTCACGGGTGGGATCGCTCTAAAATTATCTTTGGCTGCTGCTTCACTGTGAGAGTTCTCCTGTTGTTGAACCTAGAACATTAGCAGGGCCAGAGGCCTCAGGGCTTACCTGGCCCATTTTATAGTTGGTGAAACTGAGGCCCAGAGAGTGGGAGCCAGTGGCCTGAAACATGCCGCCAGCCAGGCCCACCACCGGGCTAGCATGCCTCACACCCTCAGATATTTCCTCTGTGGTTCTAAGCCAGCCGTGGGCAAACTACGGCCCGCAGGCCAGATCCAGCCCGTTTGAAATGAATAAAACTAAAAAAAAAAAAAAGACTGTACCCTTTTATGTAATGATGTTTACTTTGAATTTATATTAGTTCACACAAACACTCCATCCATGCTTTTGTTCTGGTCCTCCGGTCCAGTTTAAGAACCCATTGTGGCCCTCGAGTCAAAAAGTTTGCCCACCCCTGTAAGCTCTGAGGAGGGGACTGTGGACATGGCAGATACAGTCTGCGGTTCCATGGAGCTTACAGTCTGTCAGGGGAGATGGATTTTAAACAAACAATTAAAAGCACGTGGAAGGATTAGAGGTTGCTTTCAGGACTTATAACAACGGGCGCCACCTGGCCTGGGGTTGAGTGGTGGCTGCCTTGAGGGCCTGAGGTTTCGAAGGAGGAGAGTTGGTCCATGGAGAGAAGGAGACAGTTTGGGCAGAGGGACCAGCCTGGACTCGGGACAGGTGGGGGAACAGGCGTGAGGCTCTGAACACTGGCCCATGCGGGAGCTGGGGGGCACGAGGGGAAGCAGGGGAGTGGGGCAGGAGATCTGGTGGGCCTCATGGGAGTTTAGTGGGGATTCTAAGCACAGCCAGGAGGGTCTGAAGCAGAACAGGGTAGGGATGAGGTTTGGATTGCTTTGTAAGTCTGATTGCTCCACTGCATTGAAGGGAATGAGCTGGGGAGCACCTGATATACATAGAGACGGTACCCTGTGTGCAGCGGCCTCCATGCCTCAGCATCCCCCATTAGCATATGCACAGCTGGGATAGGGGATTCCAGCTATGGTTTCTTTTAGGAGTTAAGGACAAAGTTGGTCACGAGACACATGCTCTATAAAACCCTTGTGGCCTAAACTGGGACAAAAGTCATACAATGGTGTCCTTGCTGGCGTCCAAGGGACATAGTGGACTAGGCAAGGCCTGGAGGAAATGCCTGGATGGAGGAGGGGATGCCAAGGGGCCAGGTACAACCTGGGGGACTTTGTGGCTGGCCTGGCCTAGGTCTCCTGACCTGGATGGGGGCAAAGCTGGGCTTGCCAACCAGTCGCTGGAGAAAGAGGTGAGTGTCTTCCGGTGCCTGTGAGTGCAGGGAGCTCCAGAGCTGTAAAAACTCTGCCCCAAACACTTCTGCGTGCCAAGCAGGCACATCCAAATCTGGAGTTTTCCACCCCTGATTTCTCACACTGGCCCCAATGCTTCCTTTTACAGAGAACTCCACAGTTCACAAGGCTGTTTTACATGCTTTTTCTTTTTCAGTTTCTTTGTCTTTTTCATCTGCCTTCTGCCTGTCTGTCTTTTCCTTTTTTGCCTTAAAGGCAATATGATGCAGTTAAAAGCATGGGTTTTAGAAATAAGCAAGTCTGGGTTTGAATCATGGCTTTTCAACTTACCAGTTGAGTCACTTTGAGTAAGCGTCCTCAACTCTTGGATTCTCACTTTCCTCATCTGTAAAATGGGTGTATTAATTTTTTAATCACGGAGTTGTAGGGTTTGAACCAGGCAATATGTGTAATACATGCCCGAAGTTGACACATAGTAGGTGCACAATAAGCTCATTCATTTGTTCAGTGTTTATTTGGTAGCTACTATGGGCCAGGCCCTGGGCTCAGTACTGGGATCATAATGCTGATCCCCAAAACACTCCTTTCAAGTCTTCAGCAGGGATCAGTGTCCTTGTGTCCCAAGTGCACCTTGGGGGGAAAATGGCTCCTCCCAGGAAAGATCTGGAAAGTGGCCCCAGATATGCAGATGGACATAGAGGCTGTTTAAGCAACGCTGTGAAGGGCCCAGGCTCTCATCTTTTGCCATATTTTCCTCTTGCAGTTTCCTTGTTCAATTCTTTTCAAATAATTAATCACATTGTGCCTATATCACATGGCAGGCCCTGAACCAGGTCCTTCCCCAGACACCAAGGTAAGCTGTGGGTGCCAGAGGCTAAAACCAGCAGTAGTTAGCATATTAATACAAAAAGACCCATTGTAAGGCCAATGAACTTGGATATTCAGCAGGGCTGAAAATCAGCTAATATTGCCCTGCTGTGGGCTCAATGGCTCAAGGCAATTCCCTAACCTGATAATCCTTTTACTGTTTACCAAACTTTACCTTTGATATGCCTGTATGCATTGCTAAAGGGCAAATGTGTATTCAAGTAAATAAAAAACAGATGGTCAGAAGTCGGTGTGCCTCTCCAAGAGAGAGTTCTCCACCTGGCCCCCATGCCTTCTAAATTCATATTTCTTGTACAGCATTTTCATTTGTGCGTCGGCCCCTCCTTCAGATCCTGAAGCCCACCGCAAAGGTTGCAGCATGTGGGCCTTGGCCAGTCTGATAGTGCTGACAGGATGGTGACTGAGAGGGTGATAGGACAAGACCTGCCCCATGAGGAATGTCTGCAGGAGCCAGTCTCTAGCTTGGTGGTAAAAGGCTCAGCTAGTCTCCTAATTCCTGAAGCCTAACATAGGAAAGGGGTCCCAGGTAATTTTTGGGACCCCTGGAGGCAGAACCTGGTAGAAATCACCATCAGGCTACTTGGTCCCATGAAAAGGAAGGGAGCTTTCTGTTCTGTTCGGGTGTCCAGCTCTCTGATAGAGAAGGCCGTCTCACAAACAGCAAGCTCCACCTCTGCAGCGCTCAGCCAAACACCCACCCGGTGCTGAAAGGGAATTCCTGCTTTGGGTGGGAGGTTGGATGGGATGACTTCCAGGCTTCCAAGTAGCTGGGAGATGCAAGGCTTCTAAGTTTTCATGGTCAGGCTCGGACCACCTTCCCTTGGACACTTGCCAGCTTCCTCCCTCTGGGGATTGCCCTGCAGCTTACTTCACTCCTTCCTGAACCCAGCCCCGGAACCTCCACCGTCTGGGCAACATACCAACCCCGGGTCCAACCGCTGGGGCCTGCGCGAGGCAGTTTCCAGTCTGTGCTCTGGCTGGACGATTGAGTTTTGTTCTTGCATCAGCCCCTTTTAGAAATCTTCCCTCTTTAGGTATTTGTGTTTTCTTTCTTAGATTTCTCTTTCACACACATTTCCTGTCATCGAAAGATACACTCACAGATCTGTCACTATACCCTTAAGCCTGATGTTTTGGAAAATCCATCAGCTCTAGAGTCAGGATTTAAATCCCAGTGCTTACTCCTACTTACTCTCATGGTTGTCCTGGTCAAGCCCCTTGACCTCTGCAAGAGATTCGCATCTTACTATCTGTGAGAGAAGGTAATAGCAACTCCTAGCTCACAGCCATGCTGTGAGACCACATAGATAATAGCCCTCGAAGAACTTAGAACAAAATTCAGCTGAGTAAATCTGAAGATCTAATTGGCTTTATTAAGCAATGTGTGAATATGGCACATCCTATTTAATAGCTAGGAGGGTGCTCCAAGGGGTTGTACAAAATGGAAGGTTTTTATAGTCAGGAGGGTGGGGCAAGGGAGTTATTAGCAAAAGAAAAAAAAGGTTATTTTTAGGCCAGGTCATCTCTGAGGGATAGGGCACGGTAGTGGTATCATGTAGATTACCTCACCAGTATCGATCAGAAGACTCCAGACTGATGGATTTATTTATTCATTTTTTAAAAATCCTTACCCGAGGACATGCTTAGAGAGAGGAAGGGAGCGAGAAAGAAAGAGAGAGAGAAACATCAATTGGTTGCCTTCTGTATACCTCCTACCAGGGATACACCTACAACCTAGATATGTGCCCCAACTGGGAATCGAATTGGCAACCTTTCGGTGCATGGGACAATGCTCCAACCAAGTGAGCCACTCCAGCCGGGCCAGCGGGATGAATTTAAAATTCCACTCCTGGGAAAGGCTGAAAGATAGTTCATTAGATTATTATTGTTTTGGTTGGGTGAACTGGCTTAGCGAAAGTGACTCCATTTTGGCCCAGTTTTTTTTTTTTCTTCCAACAGTTCACAATCCTTCATTTACTTTCTATGTATTAATTTTAGAGCTATTTCTCACACCTTTTAGAAATCAGAATCATACCGGAATTAAACATATTCTAGAAGTTTCATAATCCAATTCAGCCTTTTGCTGCGAAGGAAAGTGAGCCTCAGAGGGTTGAAGCCACTTGCTTATCTAGCGGCAGAGCCAGGAAGAGGATGCAAGGGGTCTTTGCTCTTCTTGACGGATGTCCTTTTACGCATCATAATTTCTCTAATGAGAATTAATTAAGGGTTAGCGTGATTTTCTGGAAGGTTGCTTTAAAAATAACCAATTACAAGCATGTAATTAAATAAATTAACACCAAATCCCTTTCAATGAAATTTGCTATTTAAATATTTGGAAAGAAAACAAACAAACACATAAGAAAATAAATAAATAATTAGAGGAAAATGGAATTGTGGACAAAACAGGGCCCACATACTAAACATGGCAAGCTCAGGGGAGGCCAGCATGGCAGGTCCTACAAACTCAGAGACCAACAGTAACCGCATAGGGGTGGTCTGAATATAAAAATTGCTCACTAAGAGGGGGTCACAGCGTAGTCACGCCCTAGGCCTGTTGCTGCCTTGGCAAAGGTCAATTTTAACCTTTTGTCTTGTGTCTGACTTTAGTCTTTTTGCATCTAGGATAACATGCCTTTGAGATGTCAGGGGACTCTTCCTTGCTGGCCCCCTCAAGGTACAAAAGCAGACACCAGGAGGCAGGCCACAGAACCTCCGTGTGATCTGCTGCCCACATACTATCTCTATGTGCTGGAAATGCTTACTGTCCTGTACCCGCTGATGTAAAAGGTGTATGTGTTTCTCTGTTTTACTTTTATCCAGTCTCAGCGATTTCCCCGCTTTGCTTTCTCCTGCCCCCTTAGTCTACACCAGTGGATTTCATGTAACCCTATTGCGTCTCCTCCTTTGATTCTAATGTACAAAATAAGTGGGAAAACTGCCATTCTCCAGAGCATCTCAACCTGTTGAGGTTTTGCTTCCCAGGAATTGTTATCTGTTTGGCTCAAATAAACTCATAAAAACTCTCTACAGATTTGGATGTTTCTTTCATTGACAGGATTTGATGCTACTTTCTGTTTCTGTGCTTCAGAGGATGCCAGACATTGGCTTCCAGGGGTCCAGCAGCCCCACCCAGCCTTCCATGCCTCTGAGAAGCAAGGGCCAGCCCGAGCGAACTCCGCAGGAATGCCTCTCTTAACAGCCCTCCTGGATTACTTCTTGGAATACCATTTCCGGGGCCAGTGCTCTCAGCCTGTGTGTTTTAAATCATTTACAGATGTGCTACCAAACTTTTTTCAGGGTGCGAGAAATTTCCTTTTGCTTCAGCTGCACATCACACTGTTGTAATGATGCCTGGTGGGGAGAACTTAGAGCTAAGTGTCTTTGAAGAGTGGGGTCAGCTGAATAATGCAATAACAAGGCATTTCAATGAAGACTTTTCTGGAATAGGTGGGGACTTAGTTTTGGGAATATATAAAGCAGAGACAAGGTCAAGTCAACCTCCAGCTAAGGGGCACTGAGTGAACCATACCAGTTCTGGCCCCAGGGAGAGACCTTGGTAAATACTAGCCCCTCCCATGCGCATTGCCCACATTACCGATTTCAAGTGTGCTGCCCCAAATTCCAGAACCTGAAAGTGTGCTGTGAACAAAAAGGCCCGAGAGCCATTGTCCTGAGGGTGACAGGGAACAAAGTGTTCCCTGGCGACATAATTATGTGCAATACTGGTTTGCACAAAGTTCAACCGGATTCTTCACTGCAGGATTTCTCAGTGCCTTTAGTGTGCTTATGCATGTGGCCACTCCCCCAGGGCAGGTTTAGAAAGTGGCCTTTATCCATCCTTCTTGGTCACAGAGCCCTGTTTTCCTTTTCAAGAACATACGTGGGGGCTGGTGTTCAGAGGAAACGCCTCCAGGAGGATTTCACCTTCTCTCTTTTTGTCTGAGCAAAGTTTAAAGGGTGTTTATACAAAGGGTTAATTCGAAGATGGACCCTTCATCGTCCCTGATACCCAACTCAGCCGCTCACCTGGAGGCCTGACTCTACTTAAGGTTCTTTCTGAGCATATCTGAGAGGATTCAAAGGGCAACTCCCTTATGGAGGAGATGGGACCACTTTTTTAATTTATTTTTTATTTTTTTTATTGACTTTTTACAGAGAGGAAGGAAGAGGGACAGAGAGCCAGAAACATCGATGAGAGAGCAACATCGATCAGCCGCCTCCTGCACACCCCCCACTGTGGACGTGCCCGCAACCAAGGCACACGCCCCCGACCGGAACCGAACCCGGGACCCCCGAGTCCGCAGGCCGACGCTCCATCCACTGAGCCAAACCGGCTACGGCTGAGACCACTTCTTAATGCAAAGAGGAAAGCTGGTATCTCGTACACTCTTCCTCAGGGTTAGAGCATCTTTGGGGGACTTGCCTCCTTAACCAGATTTACTCTTGTAAATCTCTTTTGCTTATAAGGCTGTTTCCACAGTGTAGCTGCCAAGCTACCCTGTGCAGGACACACTGTGTGTTGCAACTCAGTTCTCTCCAGCTCACTGTGCACTGTGGAAAGCCTTCATGTCTTGGCCTGAACGCCCCAGCCTGGAGCTAAACCTCTGGCCAGTGTGTCATTAGCCTGAGCAAGTTTGGTATGTTTCTCCAGTGTTTTGGACTAATTTTTTCTCATCAGTAAACAAGGGGGTAAGACTAGGTGAAACAAACACTCACGGACATTCAGTAACTCTACCCCAGCTAGAGGCCATGCTTTGGCAATGCAACATAGGGTGTTTGTTGTTGTTGTTGTTTTTGATAGATGTATGCCAATAAATTATAATACAGCATGTTGTCTGCAAGAAGTGCCACAGAGACAGGGAAGAGGAAGGGATAAATTCTGTCTGGAAGATCTTTAAGATTCCTTCCAGCACTGGCATTTTTTTAATTTAAATTTATTGATTTGAGAGAAAGAGAGAGAAACATCGATTTGTTGTTCCATTTATTTATGCATTCATTGGTTGATTCTTGTATGTGCCCTGACCAGGGGTCAAATCTGAAATCTTGGCATATCGGGATGACGTTCTAACCAACTGAGCTACCCAGCCAGGACCTAGTACTGACATTCTTACGTACTGTGCCTTCAGGATCTTTTCTTCTTGCTATAGTTGGCCTGGAGCCTTCTGATTATCAAAAGAGCAGACCTTGACTTAGCCCAGCCCAGCAGGGCTATCCTGACCCACTCCCCCAAGTAGGAGTGGATGCTCCTCCTGACCACAAGTCTACCTTAGACATGAAGTATAAACTGTGAGTTTGTCGCTCATCCTCCAGAGCCCGCCTCCAAATATGTGAGGACGAGGATGGGTCCCTGCATGGAGACCGCAGGCTCCTAGCACTTCTCCTGACCCAGAGGCAACAACTGAAACTCCTCACCCAGCTCCTCAACCCTCCAGGTGCGCTGCAGAGCGGGCACACATTCTGCTTTAGCACCTACCCCTCTTCCCTCCTTCTGAGATTTGCCGGCTCACTTCCTCCTTCCCTGTTCTTATTTTTCTCCTCCTCTTTTCCCTCCTTTCCTCCCCTTCCACACTCAAAGTACCATTTGCTGAGAATGATTTCAGAAACAATGCAATTATCAATACTAACGAGTTGCTGGTTCCAGTCTCAGACACACGGTCTGCTGATTCCTAGCCGACCAAGGGTGTGAAGACTTTGGCTCTGAGAGCCTTCAGTCACTACTAGAATACTCTAGAAAGCCGAGACCTTAACAACAACAACAAAAATATCCTATTCCACCAGGGACAAAATACCCGGAAGCAGCATTGTTAGTAGCGGTAGCCACAGGCCACCCACCCTCTGCCCTCCCTCACCTTCACATCCCCAGGGAGGCTCTAGAAAACAAAGAGTTGGGGCCCAGAGAGCCAAGGGTGGGTTGGCACCAGGAAGCCTGGAGACCTGGAATGGGGGGTCAAGAATGGGAGGACCAGCAGGTCTACCAGCTGGGAGCTCCTTGCCATCCCTTCTGAGCTAGTCAGAAATCGGGTCCTCTAATTTCCTCCAGCCTCCAATCCAAGCTCACACTGCCCTACTCCACCCCACCTCCTGCCCACTTGACTGATACGTCTGAGGCCACCCAACATTTTCTTCAAATTTTTAAGAGTGACAACTACCATTGCCCTCCTTCCCTCCCTCATTCCCTCCCTCCTTCCTTTTCTCCCTGTCTCCCTGTCTCCCTCCCTCCCTCCCTCCCTCCC
>NW_005362269.1:324634-410845 GCF_000412655.1 Myotis brandtii | reverse complement strand
CCCTTCTTTTCTTCCTTCCTTTCTTCCTTCCTCCTTCCTTTCTTTTCCCTTCCCTCCCCTCTCCCCTCTCCTTCCTTCATTCCTTCCTTCTTTACTAAATCTATCTGTTTATCTTATTCTTCCCTTGTCCATCCCTGGACCTTCCCTTAGGGCAGTGGTCGGCAAACTGCGGCTCGCAAGCCACATGCGGCTCTTTGGCCCCTTGAGTGTGGCTCTTCCTAAGCCTTAGGAGTACCCTAATTAAGTTAATAACAATGTACCTACCTATATAGATTAAGTTTAAAAAAATTGGTTCTCACCGAAACCGGTGCTCAGTGGAGGATAGACCGTCGGCCTGCGGACTGAAAGGTCCCGGGTTCGATTCCGGTCAAGGGCATGTACCTGGGTTGTGGGCACATCCCCAGTAGGAGATGTGCAGGAGGCAGCTAATCAATGTTTCTCTCTCATCAATATTTCTAAATATTTCTAACCCTCTACCCCCCTCCCTTCCTCTCTGTAAAAAATCAATAAAATATATTTAAAAAAAATCATAATGCTAATTTAAAAATATTAAAAAAAAATTTGGCTCTCAAAAGAAATTTCAATTGTTGTACTGTTGATATTTGGCTCTGTTGACTAATGAGTTTGCCGACCACTGCCTTAGGGCTTCTGCAACATCCCAAATTTCTTCTTTTCTCCGGCTCCTTCTCCATCTGACATACAGGGGAAGAAATGACTCACCTGCTGGCCCCACTTTTCATCACACTGCTTTGTTAATCTCCACGCCACTACTCTGCCAAAACCTGCTTTTTTTGGGTAACCAATAGCCTCTTTTCTTTTTTATCCTATTCAACTCCTTTGGGGCATCAATATTTAATAAAATTTGTACTATGAAAATGATACCTCCAAATAATACCTCTCATTATAGAGTAGAAAGTGAAACATCACCAACCCCACCCTCATGCCATTCCCCAGAGACAGCCACTATAAATAATTTCGTAAAGATTCCTCTATACTGCTGTTCATGAATTTACAAATTTGGATAATTTCAACAGACCCTTCTGCAGTTGACATTTTCATTTAACACTACGGTGCGGTTGTCTTTCCCTGTAAGTATGTCTAGATAGGCATCATTTAGAAAATATCCAAATGGTGTTCCATTATGTGGCTACAGCATAATTCACTTAGCAAATCTTCTGTGGATGGACACTGAGGTGGTTTCTACTTATTTATTGGCTTGTTGATTTATTGGATATTTTACTTATTTATAAGAGTCCCAGTGCACGAAATTCGTGCATGGGAGGGGGGTGTTCCTCATCCTGGCCTGCACCCTCTCCAATCTGGGATTCCTCTCACAATGCGGGACTGCTGGCTCCTAACCGCTCGCCTACCTGCCTGCCTGATTGCCCCTAACCGCTTTTGCCTACCAGCCTGATCACCCCCTAACTGCTCCCCTGCCAGCCTGATTGACACCTAACTGCTCCCCTGCCAGCCCAATCTCCCCCAACTGCCCTCCCCTGCAGGCCTGGTCGCCCCCAACTGCCCTCCCCTGCCAGCCATCTTGTGACGACGTGGAGGTGGCCATCTTGTGATGACATGGGGATGGCCATCTTGGGATGCGAGGGCGTGATGGTCAATTTGCATATTACCTCTTTATCATGTAGGATTCTCCCACACATGCATTCATTCCCATTTCAAACAATACTGCAATGAACTCCTTGTATGTCTGTCTTTACAAAGTTGTGCTCGAAGTACTGGACACGGCTCATCACTCTCTTCTTGAGAGCTTGTTTGGAGGTTCTAACAGGGGAACACAGCTACTTGTATACCCTTGACTGAAGACCGAAGACCGGTCCTCTCCTCTGGGGAGAAGGTCATCCTCTTCGACCAAGCATGCAGCTTCGGGAGGACGCACATGGATTGGTGCAGTAGGAGGGGGACACCCGCCTAGCCAGCCAGATCAGCCAAATCCACACTGGTGATCAATGGGGGTGACAGATGTCGCAGCCAGATCACCCTCACATCCTCTTTCTTGACACTTCATGCTTCTTGGTTCTCTTTGCCGTAGCAAACCTCTCTTTCCCCTGAGCACACGTTATGTGTTCACCCCCTCTTGTTTCTGTCCACAGTCTCTCCTCCTGAGATAAACACTTCCCACTTGCCCCTCCTGCCCAAGTCTCGTGTAGAACCATCCCTGAATCCCTAGTCTTTTCCAGTGGCTCCTATTTCTGCAGCACTTACAAGGTGCTGGAGCAGGCATTTATCATCCCATCCTGTAATAGTGGGGGAGGCGTGTACTCTATTGTCAGCATTTAAAAAGTGATAATAACTGAACCTTAGAAAGTTAGGGAACTTGTCCAGGGCACCCGACTCATTAAATGGAGGAGGATCCAGGACTCCACCTCAGGCCTCTCCTACTGTATAATCCGTGAACTTACACAGCCACCACCTTACTGCGCCTTTGCCTCCGGTGCTCACAGTACCTCGCACATGTGCTAGCAAATTGAATCGTGGAATTTATCGATTGTCCTTCCACTCGCCTGGGAGCTCCCCGAGGGCAGACCCTCTGTCACCTCTTTCCGCATTTCCTGTGCTGAGTACAGGACCCATCATATCAGAGGCGCTGGCATGGATTTGAATGAATAAACTCGTGTTTGTTAAATGAAGAATCCCAGCCCTCCCAGAACCAGGTCAAGAGCCAAAGTTCAGCACTCGCAAACACAGGCTGAGCTTGAAGTTCATATCCTGCTAATTCAGGAACAGAAAATACCCTCTTCCCAGGGCCTAATTAACTAAATTATAGGAAGCTTTTGGGATTGGCAGGAAGTAGAACATAATTTAAAAAATAAGCTCTGAGGTCAGACGGCCCATGTTCTGATTCCAGCTCTGCCACTTATTAGGCAAGTTCTTCAACTTCCATAATCCTCAGTTACCCAACGAGTAAAATGGAGCAAATGACAGTTACTTGCTAATTGGGTTATCATGAGGATTAAATGGGGAAGTGAATAAGAAATGCTTAGCACAGTGCTTGCACACAGAAGGCACTCAAAATGTTAGTTGCACGATGGTCATTAGGACCAGTTTTAGCTCCTCAAAGAGAAATAGACCAAGCATTTAAACTTTCAATTTTCACAAAAATTCTCTTTCTTGACCTTACTTGTAAAAGAAACATTTTGTTGTTGTTAATTCCCATCCAAGGATATTTTTCCATTGATTTTTATAGAGAGTAGAAGGGAGTGCGAGAGACACACAGAGAGAAACATCGAAGTGAGAGAGACACCTCGATTGGTTGCCTCCCGCAGGCGCCCCAACCAGGGCCTTGGATCAAGCCTGCAACCCAGGCACGTGCCCTTGACCAAAATTGAAACCAAGACCCTTCAGTCCACAGGCCAACACTCTATCCACTGAGCCAAACTGGCTAGTGCTGTAAAAGAAACATTTATTGAGTGCCTTCTGTTTACCAGACTCCTTCAGGTTGGTACCTCACCTGTTGGGGAGTCTATAATAAGGAGGTAATCATGGCCCAGCTAGCATCCCACAGGAGGGTCAAGCTTTCCTGCTTCCTCCATTTGAGAACATTATTGATTCTCTGGAAAATACTCTTGTTTTTCTTTGCAAACTTCACAGATTTGTTTTAAACCATTTTCTCATGAAAATCTCAAGGTTTTGTACCTTGGTACATGAAAGCAGTTTCTCTAGACTCTGATGCATAGAGGTGCCTGTGCCGTCTTTGAGCCAAAAGGGTTCCTATGTCAGCAGTTCCTGAAGGTGACTCTAGGAAGCAGCATGTACCTTGTGGTTCTGTGCACCGTTCCTACCCACATCCAAGCATTATTTTTTTAGGGGGTTCATTGTTTTGTGTTTTGTTTTGTCTTTCCAAGTACTCTCTTTGGGAAGGACCCTACCCCTGGCAACTGAAATGAAAACAAATGAGGAAGTCCCCCAGCCCAGAATTCAAATCCCAACAACAGCAAATGCCTCCGGACTAGCTTTCTAGACTTCATTTATAGGTTATTCGATTCTGGAACTACATGTTCCCAGAGAAGCATGCTTGCTGTTTAGTTATCTAAAAAGGAGGAAATTCCTTAGTAATGCCACTCAGCTCTGAAACTTGGGATTGTCTTCCCTTGCATCTAACTTACACGTCTCCTCTTGCAAACCAAGGTGTCCCTTCTCCGGGTGACACATCTGCTTGGGAAACCCAGCTCCGGGGATGCAGGGAGACATGAAGGGGGAAGGGCTCACTTCTCTGGTGAGTGTCTGCAGTAGGTGTGGCTTCAGGTTATGCAAACACCTGGCTGCGTGCCCTGAGATACCTGGCCGTCGGGGGATAGGTCTCCTGCACCGCCACGTGCTTCAAGCTCAGTCACTCGGGGCTGCTGGGTGCTTCTCCTTGCTCCTTGCTGCCCTGGTGCCCGGGGCTCCTTGTCAGATGCTCTGTCACCTGCACTGCTCAGGCCCTGCATTCAGGTCAAAGGAGGTTGTGGACCAAATAGCCAAAACTCTCACCTTGAGCCCACCGTGTGACCTTGGGCAGCCCCTCCTTTCTGCCTCCGTTCCCTGAACCGACAGGTAAAGCGTTCTATCTGCGAGTTTCTGAGCCGCCATCCCAGAACCCGTTGCCCAGCCAGGCTCGTGACCCAGTTGCGAAGGGCAGTGAGAATAGAGCCGTTGTTTGGAATGAATGGGTGGGGTGGGTGGGGCACCTCCCAATAATAAACTTCACTGGGAATTGGAGCAACCTGTTTGTCCGAACCTTTGGTGCAGCTGCACGAGGCCTGCCACTCCTTTGGCGATGCTGCAGGGACGTATGGAATGTGCTTATCTGAGACCATCAGGCTCATAAACCTGACACTTCACCTCCCACACCATCCCGGGACCAAAGGGAGAGAAAACTTGCCCAAGGGGCGGAGCCCAGAGGATCCTTGATCAAATCCGATTTCAGCCATTTCGCTCAGGAGCTCCTGGCCCAGGGTGCACCTCCTCTGCCTTTTCAAAAGGCTGGTTAATACCCTTTTCTCCCTGAGTGATTTTGCCTCTAGACTAGAGGAACTGTGGGAGGGCCCGTGGGGATTTGGAAAGCTTAGTGCTGAGCTAATTCTGTGCCCTAATGGTTTTGAAAGCCGGTCCTGTAATTAGGGACTTGGTGGCAGGGAGTCTGGCGCTGGAGGCCAGGAGACTGGGTTCCAGCCCTGGCTTTGCCACTACCTGGCTGTGTAGTCTTTTTTTTTTTTTTTTAAATCCTCATCAGAGAATACTTTTTTCCATTGATTTTTTTTTTTTTTTTTTTTTTTTTTAAAGAGAGAATGGAGGGAAAGGAGGAGGCGGGAAGTGGAGGGGAGAAACATAGAGACACGTCAATTGATGATAGACCAGGGCCAGGGATCAAGCCTGCAACTGAGGTACGTGCCCTTGGTCAGGAATTGAAACCATGACCCTTGGGTCCTTGGGCTGACACTCTAACCATTTAGCAACCCGGCCAGGGCTGGCTGTATAGTCTTGAGCGAGTTGCTTCCCCTCTGTGGGCCCTGAAGAAAGAAATGTTTCATCTTGGGTGTAGACTGGGGCCAGATCTTCCCCCCGTTTTTTTGCTAGTCCGTTTCTTCCCTCTCGTAGAGACATATGTTTTGGTTGGAGGCTTAAGTCCCATCCCAAGCTCCTCCTCTTTGAAGGCATCCAAGAAAGCGAGTGACGTGGGCGTTTCAGGCTTGGAAGGGGCTTGAGGAGCACCCCCAGCTGTTTCTGGAAGGCCTCTTACTCCAGGTGTCTGGTGGGAGGGGCTTGGTGTGTTTGGGCACCAGCATTTCATAAAGGTAAAGAGCCCTGGCTTCAGACTTAGCCAGTCTTTCACACCCTAACCTTGCCAATTATTTCAGCCCATGATTCAGCGAATTTTTTAAGTGCCTATTTTGTGCCAGGCACTGTGCTAAACGAAGCTGTTTTGCATACATTACTGCTTTTCATCCTCACAACCCTATAAAGCAGGGACTAACTGTATCCCCATTTTGCAGATGAGGAAACTGACACTCTGAGAGGTAGTGTGACTCACCCAAGGCCACACGACTAGCAAGTGGCAAACCTGGGGCTTGAGTCCAGGTCTACGGACTCCAAAGCCCTGGTTCTCAGCCACCACACTCTGCCTTCTTCCAAACCTCCTTTTGTTTAATCCTCACTTGCTTTATTTCCAAGCGTCCACTCCAGTGCTTCTGAAAAGCCCCTGGCAGGGCCACTCCATGATTAACAAGCGTGTCCACTTCTGAAGGAGGATGGAGACGACAGACCCTGGACGGGGGCGTGGGAAAAGCCCTGTAGTCTGTCCCGCCCCAAGGACTCGGCTTCTAGAACCGCCTGACCCTCATCAGCTCATCTGATCCCCTCTGAACTCTACCAGCTGCTTTCCTCGCACGGCTGTTCATGTAAGGACCAATTGAGGGCATGGCTATGTTAGGACTGTATGAATTAAAGAGTGATGAAAGCAGCCTCATAATTTATTAACTGGGACCTACTTCGCTGTTTGTGTCACTCAACAACCTGGGCCGGAAATTGCACGTTGCCCTCAAGAATCTTGAGATACCTCATGTAATGGTGCAAACCTTGGGGTCCTGTGATGAATGGGTAGGAGGTGGGTTTTGCTCTCAGATGCCCAACACTCCTCTCTGCCTGACTCATTCAGAACCGCCATATTCGGGATGCGTGGCGTTAGGACGGTTGGCACGGTGACATGTGGTTGGCCCACAAGGCTGGAATGTGACATTCCTGAACAGATTCAGGCATGAGAAGAGAGAAGAAGAGAACACAACATCTGTAAACAGCCTGGGACTTAGGAGAGGCTTGGGAAGTCTGTGGAGGTGGAGCTGCCCGTCCGTCACGGGGTCTGATCGTCCCTCGGGAAGCACGCGGAGCCCCTCACCCCGGGGGTGCACCCTGGGACCCCTGATTCCAGTCGGGTTGGGCAGGGGAGTCACTTGCTGACATAACCACTCAGCCCTCCAAGGACTGAGGAGACGAACCCCGAAGGTGCCGTCTGCAGGGGACAGAGAAGCGCTGTGCCAGCATCACGAGTTTTCCATCTGTGCATTCACCTCTCTCCTTTCGCCCAGTTGTGCTCGGGGTGCCTGGGAAGAGGGTTCTATTCCTTTTGAGACTTTGTGTTTAGGGGGACCCCAGGGGGAGGGAGAGAAGTGGACCCACCGGTCCAGGGTCCAGGCTTGGGACAGGAGTGTTTCTTCAAGTCGACAGAGCACAGAGGCTGCCAGGGATCAAGCCGAGAGAGTTCGGGGGACCTGCCTGCGTGCCATGGGGCAGGGCCTGCGGGCATGGGGGGCTCAGCTCTCACAGAGGTCTCCTCGCCAGTGCTGACCCTGCCCCTGTCGTGGGAACCGCAGTGTGGGGCAATGGCATCCCTCCTGCCTAACAAGGAGCAGTTAAAAGGCGGTCGGAGGGCCCCTGCTTAGGGTGGCACCAGGGAAGTAGCCATAGTTGTGGAAGTGAGGAAGGCGAGTGGCAGGAGGATGCCCACAGAAATGGCCATGGAGGGAAGGGCCTGCAGGGCAAGCAGGAGATCTGGGCAGCAGCCCCAGACCTGCTCTGCTTCGGTGTGAACTTGGCCAAGTCGCTTGCCCTCTCTGGGACTACATTTTATGAGAGGGTTAGGCAGTGATCTCAGAGGTCTCTTCCAACTAGGCTGACCAACCGTCCCAGCTGCCGGGGACTGTCCTGGTTTTACTACTGAACATTTCATGTCTAGGAACCCCTGCTCCCAACTAAAATTTCTGCTTTAAAAAATATATATATATACTTTTTATTTCAGAGAGGAAGGGAGAAGGAGAGAGAGATAGAAACATCAATGATGAGAGAGGACCATTAACTGGCTGCCCCCTACTGGGGATCGAGCCTGCAACCCTGGCAAGTGCACTGTCTGGGAATTGAACCATGACTTCCTGGTTCATAGGTTGACACTCAGCCACTGAGTCACACTCGGCAGCTGGGCTAAAATTTCTGCTTCTTTTGTTCTTGTCATTTAACTCTGAGGTCTCAATCCCTTTCGTCTCAGAGCTGCAGAAGCCTCTTCTCAGATTAAAATCCCCCTCCTAAAAGGGCGTGGGCGGAGATGATACTCAAAACACGTAACATCCTCTCTAGCAGGGGGGGAGGAACCTTTGTTCTGCCAAGGCCACTTGGATATTTAGAACATCATTCTCGGGCCATATGAAACTTGTATCAACTTAAAAATTAGCCTGCTATATTTGGTCAAACGTTTAATTAACTCAACCCTAATGCCTTGGCAGGGCCAGACCAAACTGCTGTAGGCAGTTAGACAGACGTGAGCAGAGCAAGGAGGATGGGCCAAGAAGGTCACCAGGATAGAGAGCCCCAGGTGTCTAACAATGGACAATCAACTGTACGGGTTCCCCCAGGGTGACTTTTCCTCCCCTAGCTGCTAGGGCCTAGCACATCATCGGGCCATATGAAACTATCAACTTAAAAATTAGCCTGCTATATTTGGTCAAACATTTAATGAACTCAACCCTAATGCCTTGGCAGGGCCAGACCAAACTGCTGTAGGCAGTTAGACAGATGTGAGAAGAGCAAGGAGGATGGGCCAAGAAGGTCACCAGGATAGAGAGCCCCAGGTACCTAACAATGGACAGTCAATTGTACGGGGGAATCTTCCCCCAGGGCGACTTCTCCTCCCCTACCATATTACTGGTCACGAGGTTTGGACCCCCTGACCTTTCCTCCCTGGAGATAACATCTAGGCCTAGTTGTATTTTCAACTCCAGGCCCAGATAAGCAACAAAACCAGCCACGGCTGAAGTCAGGACCAGCTGTGTGGAATAATGACCCCACCCTGGTGCTGGCCAATCAACCAGTGGAGACCAACCCCCAAAAGGACACACCTGGAAAACTACTGAATATTCTATTGAGATCTTCCCCCAGGACCGCCCCTAAAATCTCAGCCCTTAAAAGCCTTAGGATGGAGGCCCCCGTGCGCTCTCCCTTCAGGGAGCACACCGTACCTCTCCCTCCTCTCTCCATTTCCCTTTTCCTTCTCAAGGCCCTTTGCCATCAGCTTCCTCACTCCCAAGCTCCAAGGGCCCATTCTCTATTCTAGAGCTTGTTTCCTAAGCCAATTTTTTCTACTAGGAATGACTTCTACCTCTAATTTACCAAACGTTCTCTTACAGTTTGGGTCTTGCTCTGAATTCTTTCCTAGGGAGAACCCAAGTACTGAGGTTGCTGAACCCAGGTTTAGTCTGACCCCACGGGTCAGACACCTGATGCTATTCCCACCATCTACAACAAAATGATTTCTCAGACCCTTATACAGCCCGCCGGCTGGACATTCCCTACCCTTGCTCTATGGCAAGGCACCAACCCAGCCGAATGGACCAGCCCAGAAACCACAGGCTGTCCTGGCCCACTGCTCCTGTCCCCAGGGACTGGCAGCCCCACATGGAACCTGAGCTTCCATCCGCTGATCTGTGATCTTCCCACCTTTCCCCAGCCCAGTGACTTCAGCACCAGCAGATCTGAAGGATCCCAGCTTCTCTTTCGCTTCTTGTTCTCACACAAAAGGTGGTGACTTCCCAGCTCCCCGGTCAGATCAGGGTTTGTCCAGCTTGTGAACATACAGCCTTTTAAGGTGAACCTGCTCTGGGCATTGGTGGCTACAGCCAGGGAAGTTCTGCCCTGCTGGGCAGCGACTGCCTTTTCGTTCCGAGAGGAGCCCTTACAGTATCTGGGCTGGGAGAAGTGGGAAGTTTCAAATAATGGGCCACAGGTGTATCAGGGCTGAGGAAACACGTGAACCCTGGCTCTCGTTCACTCCACACCTGTTGAGCCCAGTGCACGTGGCCTCCATCCGACTCGGGGCTAAAGGTTGTTGGAAAAGCAATGGGAGACGCCCCCTACAGCGATGCCACAGTGGTGGCAGGCCAGCACAGGAGCCGTGGGCCCGTGATGTGCTGGTGTGCTGACACCTCAGGAGCGGGGCAGCAGGCAGGGAGTTTATCCTGCGGGTGACATCTGTGCTGGGCCTGGAAGGGGAGGAGGAGCTACAGGAATACGAGTGGGAGGAGGCCGGCACGCCAGGCACCGACAATGGCATGCAGAAGCCTGAGCTTTGTCCCACCCCCTCTGGCACTGTGGGTGGCACCGTGGGCGGCAGTGGGTCAAGGATTGCTGGGCCAGAGGCCAAGGCAGGCAGGCAGCCTTCTGCGACCGCCGGGCCCAGGCTGCCTGGGCCCACCCAAGAGCCTACTTCCTATTTCCCAGAGCAAATGGAGACCCCAGACACCCGCTTCCTTCCTTTGCTTGCCTTCCTTCCTTGCTTCCGAATGCCTGCCTCCTCCTGGGCCAAAGCACCCGCTCTGACCCTGTCTTCATCTCCCAGGCGCCTCCCTGGTCTGTCACCAGCCACAGACCTTCCCTTCCCAGCCCTGCTCACCACTCCCTTTCCCAGTTCCACAGCTGCCAGGACAGTTCAGATCCCGGTCGTCCCCCACCTGCGTGGCTGCAGCAGGCTCCTCATCCATCCGCTCCTCATCCATCCGTGCTTCGGGCCACTCTGTCCCTCACCATGCTGCCTGCGCTGCCGGACGGAGCTGTCCCCAGCAGTGCTTGGTTGACTCACATACCTTCTCTAAAATCCCCCTGAGCACATTTCCTCCGACCTCACCATCCACTGTGCAAACAAGGCCATGTCCAGCTTCGTAACCCAGTTGTCTTTGGCTCCTGTCTCTCTGCTGACACGGGACCTCAGTCTCTCCCCGTGTAGTTCTGGGAACCCTCTGGGGCAGTGCCGGCGGCGGGGGAAGGGGGCATCTGGGCCAGTCTGTGTGTGTTTGCAACAGTCTGCCACCAGGCCAGCTCACACACTGAGAAACGTGTAGAGGGTACTGTGACCTCTAGCACAGGTGATTCTTTTACTTTACAAAACAAGCCACAACAACAACAAAACTCTGAGCCCTTCCCCACAGCTGAGCTGAGAAGCGCTGGCCTGGGGTGTCTGTCTCATCCACAAACAAGTCTGGCCCCTCTGTGAACTCCCTCTGTTATTCACTGGCAGCTCTGGAGTTGCTTTTTCAATCAATCAATCAATCAATGAATCAATCAAAGATTCAAATCAGTCTCTACTGCTTCTCTTCTTGGAGCCCAGGTATGTAGAGGGATCACATAAGAAGCAGCTTGCTTCAAGAAAAGTACCTGCAATTCAGGACATCGGCCCTTTTAATGTTAAACTTGGTTTTCCTATTTTAAACTATTCTCCTTCTTTCTCTAAAGCACTTTTTCTGTTTAGCTTGGTAATTTAAAAAATACTTTAAAATCAACTTTATTAAAACATAAGTTCCTACAATAAAGTGCACTGGTTTTCAGGGCAGGGTTTGATGCATTTTGGCAATGAATACACTTGTTAGATCACCACCTTAATTAAGGTCTAAAACAATTCCAGCTGCAAAGTTCCCCTGTGCTCCGTGGCAGTTAATCCCCACTTCCACCAGCAGCCACGGGCATACCTGGCCTGCTTCCTGCCAACTATTGATTGGCTTGGCTTCTTCCAGAACATCACAGGAATGGGATCCTCCACAGGGTGTGGCTGGCTCCTTCCCTCATGTAATGTTTGTGAGAGTCGTCTCTGAGGTTGTATGTGGTGGAGTCCACCTTTTCTCTTGCTTAGGCTGGTGCCTTTTTCATTTCCCCCCATCTTATAAGCCTGGGAACCAAGGCTTTCATAAATTGCCGGTTCTATGTGCCCCTTAACTGGTTCCTCAGGACTATTTGGAGGCTCAGCTGGGAGAGCGGTGAAAGCCCTGTCAAATAGCCGAGAAGCAAGGTGGGGTTGGAATGTGGCCACTGGCATGTTCCTCTGGGCTTTGTTTTGAGGGTAGTCAGGGACGGCCTGCAAAGCAGTCATAGAATCTGAGAATGTTAGAGCCAGAGGCAACGGGAGAACACCCCCAGTTCATAGGAACCTGATCCTCCTACCGCAGAGGAAACTGAGGTCTAGAGAGGAACAGGGATACCCTCGGGGTTGCATCATAGAGCAGTTCTTTGCAGAGGTCGATATAGACTTGGCCTTGCGTGTCCCAGCGCGGTGCACTCCCATCTACCAACCCACACAGCCTGCTTAAAGGTCCAGCCTGCAGGCAGGCTGCTTATTCTAAACTTGTTTTGACCATGATGGGACCCAGCAGAGAGGAGATGGGATGGGGATGGGAGGTAGGACGCACTGTGGTTGGAGTCAGTGGCTGTGCCTTTAAGACATGGGCCTCTCCTCGGAAAGGATAGCAGACATGGCCCAGAGAACTGAAGTCCTATTTGTCTGGGATTTGGCTTTGGGCAAGTATCTCCAGGCCTCACCCCAAGCCTCCTTTCGCACAGGCTCCCTGTTGCCAAAGAGTGAAGTTTGCATTTTCTCAGAATGTCCTTGTAGGTTACCAGCAAGTGTCAGGCTGGCTGCAGACAGCGGACTCACAGCGAGAGGCTGGGAGCCAGCACCGCGGGAGAGGGCTCCAGTCTCTCTCACCTTCGCTGCAGAAGGAGAGAAAGAGCTGGAAGGGCCATTCGGGGCTGGCCCAGTGCTCTCCCTATACAGACAGAGAAACTAGCCAAGAAAGAGAGGTGACTTTTTCACCAGTAATCCCAGAGTTAATGGCAGGTCTGGGAGTTGTCCTGGGCCTCTGAGAGACTCCTAATTCTGTGCTCAAATGAAGAAATGATGCACAAATGCCTCCTGTTCGACAGGTGTTGTGCCAGGAGTGCTACATTCATTCACAGATCAAGGCCCTACAGTCCACAGGCTCTTGCAGCCTCTGTGCCTCCAATGAGCAGCACAGGGAACGGCTCTTACCTCCGCATCGCTACAGACAGACAAGGGATTGGGCAGTTACAGTCCAGGGTGATGCTTGTTATCATGGCAGAGGTGAAGGGTGCCACTGCACATGGAGGAGGGACATTTAACCCTTTGAGTGCCAACCAATATCCTAGGAACAATGCTAAAATTGCCAAGGCATTTTTGCTGATTTTACAGCAGTTTAGGAAAAAAACTATGAATCGCAAGTAAATGAAGTTACATATTCAAAAACTTAAGGAAACCTTTACTACATTTGTTTTCATCTTTGACATATATTGTTTGCTGATTGTATTATAAAATACTAGTAGAAAAAAATTTTGAAAAAAACATATAATGTTAAAATAGAGGGACACCCTTCTCCAATATCTTCCACAAAATCGTCATCTTCACAGCAAGAATTGACATATTTAGCAATATCATCATCACTAATAAAAGCAGACTTAGAACTGGACGCCATTTCGAAGCTTTAGGGCTACAAAATCTGAATAAACTTCATAAAATCGTAGTACCTGTAAAAAATTAGGCAGATAAATGCCAGTGGTCAATTTTAGAACTACAAACATTCGGCATCATAAGTAATCTGCACTTAGGTGCCATCTGTCAATAAAGAGTGAACTACTAGCATCTAATAGTGACACTGCAGGAGGAGCGCGATAGCACTCCCGGCACTTTTGGCGAAAGACAGGAGGAGCGAGATTGTGCTCCCTGGCACTCTAGCAGTTAATCTAGATTGATGGGAAGGAAAATCGGTAACTCCCCCCCACCCCTCCACCCCCCAAAAAAAATCAAAGCTAAGATCAGAGGCTACAGAGGAAGCAGGTGAGTCGAGGGTGGGTGAGCGCGTCTGGATGGGAAGAGGGCATGTGCAAGGCCCTGGAGACAGGCCTGTGCAGTGAGGATCGGAGGACCTTTGGTGCCTGAGATGTGGAGTGTAAGGGGCAGGCAGAGATGAGGACCGAGGCAGGCGGGACCAGATCACGAACAGCCATCCGAACAGCAGGTTTGACACTTGAAGACAAAACCCCTGGGGAGGTCTTAGCAGGTGGAGTCTCGGAGGAAGAAGGGGCTCACCTGCTCTTTAGTATCTTGGTCCCTCAAGCCCTTAGTAGCTCTTTGATGACTTCAAGCAGATTTTTTAAAATCTTGCACTTTATCCTGCTTTCTAGTTGTTCTCGTGGGCACTGCAAGCTAGTCTATCACAGGCAGAATCAGGGCAATGGGCCGTTAAATGCTCAGGGCCAGGGGCGCTACTCCCCCTGGGAGGTCGCCCTGGTTTTCAGGCGGCCTGCAGAGCAGCAGCCCCATTGGGCTTTGCTGGCTGCTGCTTCTGATTCAGGGTCCCCAGAGCTCTGCCGCATCACCCTTCCTCAGAGCAGCTTGTGAGAGCCACGGTCATCCACTCTAGTGCTTGTCTTGCTACCTGCTTTGGGAGGTCCCTCACCCTCCCTTCGTTTTCTCTGCCAACACATTTAGTAAACAATTTGGTGAGGTTGCACCATCAGAAGGCAAGGCACGCTGGTTTACTTCACTTTCCATTTGAGGCTCACTTTATACACTGATGTACTTACTGCTAATGATTTTGGACACCTGGCCATGATGGGGTGGTGCCAGGGTATGGGGCGCGGCTACAGTGTTTTGGACAGGTTCAAGGCTTGGGCTGATGAGAGGGCTCAGTCCTCTCATTGCCACGTGCAAGTCCCAGCTGGAGGGCAGAGGCTTCCCAGCACAATTATAGCCAACAGCTATAGTTGTGAGCTTGAACCTCTGGTTCGAACACGTGGCCCATGTACCTGAGTAATGTGGGCTTGGTAGAGTTCAGGTGCATGTAGTTGAGTAGGATTGAAACCAATGAGAATGTTGTAAACATCTTGATCACACCCTTACTTTGCCTCGTGGCATCTACTATAAAATAAGGACACGGCTTGTGGGCGCTGGCGCTGTCCCTAGGAGCAGCGGCGTCCCACCGAGACCCAGCTTTCATTCTCATGTCTGTCTTTTCTAAACCTTTCATCGCCCCCACTCAGGGTCACTGAACCAGGCTGAGCTGGCATGGCACATAAGGCACCCTGGGGCTGAGTATGCCATGGCCTTGCCGGCTCCCCACATATGGTGCCCAACCAGGGACTGAGTTCTAGGACCAGGGACTGAATTCTGGGACCAGGGACTGAGTTCGGGCTCCCCACACCAGAGTAGTGGTGTCGAAGGATTATGCTGTTTATAGGAGCAGTTTCTCATTGGTACTGCGAGGCGTACAACATCCTTCAGAAATGCAGCATCCCCTATGCATCATGTTTCATTCATTCGCCTCTGGCTGGGAGGACCATAATAGGGTTAGACTAACATTAAAACAACATGTCACTGACCTTGAAGTAGAGACAGCACCGTGAATGCCAAAGTCCGTGTCTGAATCCAGAACTGACCTTCAACCCCACACTACTTATCCCAGGAGCCTCTGTGACCTTGGGCTGGTTTTTCACTTGCATTTCCTCATTTGTAAATCAAGGATTATAATGTCTACCTCATAGAGTTATTATGATTATTAAACGAGATAATGCATGAATATGCTTAACACAGTGCCTGGCAAGCACTCAGTACATGCTAGCAGCTACCACCACCACAACTAGTAATTGGGAAACAGGAATAGGAGAAATGGGGAGTTGGGAATTTAAGCCAGGGATTTGTCACCAAACTATAAAACACGCTCCCTGCAACTCAGCTGGGAGGCTACACTGCCTTTCTTGCACAAGTGCTGGGATGTGGAGCCGTGTTTCCTACCACAGTGTCTCCAGACGTTCTGGATCATGTGTTCTATCAGTAAGATAATTGTAAATACTCCTCTATAGTAGATGTTTGTTTCCTTATTTGCAAATACCGTCAAGTGCATTATAAAATATAAAAAAATAAAACTTTTAAAAACCCGAGATAAAAAATATCAAGAGAAGCTCTAATATTTCCTTTTTTTTTTTTTTGAGACTTCTGTACTGGTCTATGTGTGGGTCTGGGGACTTGAGAGAGGCCCTTCATCAGTCATGCTTCTTATTCCCAAGATCAAATGAAACAGCCTTTAAAAAGCAACTAGAGGCCTGGTGCACGAAATTCGTGCATGGGTAGGGTCTGCAGGCCTGGCCTGTGATCAGGGATGATCTTCCCTGGCTGCCAGCAGCTGGCCCCATCCTCCACCACCATGCCTCTGGTTGCCTGGGAGATTGGGGCCCCAACGCCACCTGTGTCAGCCACCACCCACCCCTGGTTCCCCATTCCCCATCGGGCAATCAGGGCCTGTGGGCTGGGGGACAGCTCCTGCGTTGAGCATCTGCCCCCTGGTGGTCAGTGCGTGTCATAGCCAACCGGTCATTCCACAGTCCGGTCGATTTGCATATTCTGCTTTTATATATATAGATTGTCAGATTTTGAGTTCTGTTTGTCACTATAGTTGGTTAACTCATGTACGTACATAGACAATAAGAAGAAGTCTCCTGAAAGCTATAGTTCAATGGTAACAAAGAGCTTCACTTTGAACAGTCTATGTATCGAAACCTTACAGGGAACCTACCACATACCAAATGCCATGGTAAGAATTGGGGGTGACGATGAATAAGACGCAACCCCAGCCACCGGCATCTGGACTTTTAATAGGGAAGACACACCCAGTGGATAAATACAGCACTGTGCAACATATACAGTGAGAAAGGCATAACATCAGAACGAGAAGAAGGAGGAGAGACTCTCAGGGATGGCTTCCTGGAAGTAATTGCCTGAGTATCGTTTTGAAAGATAAATGGTTATTTAACAGACAGAGAAGAAAGGGTGTTTGGGCTAAAGGCACAGAGGCGTGAAACAGCCTCCACGTCCCTACACACTGTCCAGGATGTTCGACATGGCTGATGTGATTGGACTGCGTGGGAAGCAAGGAAGGTGGTCAAGTGCCAGGTTGTGTGGCCTTGTGCCCCTTGACTTTGGATCGAAACCCAAGACAGGGGGGCCATGATAGGTTTTAGGCAGGGGAGTGGCATGGTTGGATTTGCTCTGCCCTGTGCATGGAGAGTAGTAAGGCATGACACTGGGAGGCCAGGGACTCCTGGGACTCCAAGAGGGAGGGAAAGGGATTGACTCTATGGGAGGGACCGTGGGGCTGAAGAAGATGTGAAGAAACTGGAAATCGGGAATCTAGACTTGGAATCAGCACGGCCCTCCTGGCTCCTTCAGCCTATTAATTCTACAGGAGATTGAGGTGGTAGGGGGTTCCTTAATCTTGAGAGGCAGTAAGACTTGAGTAGAACGTTTCTAAGCCCAAGGCCTGAAGACCCCAATGCCTCGGACATTTTCCCAGCAAAACTTGGCCTACGATCACTGAAACGATTGCTAAAAGCCAGTCTCCACTCCCAGCAGGAATCCTAACCAATCAGAGCACCAAAACTGCAGCCCCCAGCGGGAGCACGAAGGTCTTACACAGGGAGGCTTTAAGTTAGTCTTGCTCATCTCCAACATGCACCAGCCCAAACCACACCGCCATGGCAAGCCCCTATGTTCCTTTACCTCTCCATCTTGGTTTCTTATTCCTACTGATCCACAGGCCACCTTTCACTGCCCCCTGGCAGGCACTATTACCCAGCCAGTTTCTCCTCGATATTTCCAATCAATCCAGCCCACATGGACAGCTTCAATGTTCCATTTTGATCATGGTGGGAGGAAGTAGGAGGAGGGCTTGTGGGACAGTGTTTACAGAGTCTACAATAGAGCACAGGAATGTTCTAGGCCTTCACAGTCACTCACCACTCACTCCCTGACTCACCCAGAGGAACTTCTAGTCCCGCCAGCTCCATTTATGGTAAGTGCTCTACACCAGTTTTTTAAACGTTGAAACCATACTTTTTCTATGTTTGTTTAGATATACAAATACCATTCCATGATAATTGCCTACAGTGTGCAGTGCAGTAACATGCTGTACAGGCTTGTAGCCTAGATGCCATAGGTGGCCGAGGTGTGTAGTAGGCTAGACCATCTACTAGTAGGTTTGTGAAAGTGCACACAAACAGTGCACACTATAGTGTTCGAACAGCAGAATCACTGCTTAACCACTCATTTCTCAGAACCTACCCCCATGGTTAAACAATGCATGACTGTGCTCCAAACTTGACTGTCTTGAAAACAATAACAATCATTTGTTTACATCAAGACTTTACAATTTGGGCCCAGCTCAGCCGGGAGGGCTCATCTTTTCTCCTCGCAACATTGGCTGAAGTGGCTTGACTAGGCAATGGAGAATCCACTTCCAAGATGGCTCACTCGCATGGTTGGCAAGTCAGCGCTGGCTGTTATCTGCAAGCTCACCTGGGGCTAAGGGTCAGGGACCTCGGTTCCTGGCCATATGGCCTGTCCATGTGGGCCTCTCTGCGGTCTGCTCGGGCTTCCTCACCACGTGGTGGCTGAGTTCCAAAAGACAGGAAGCAGAAGCTGCCTCCTCTTAAGACCTGAGCCCAGAATTTGGCACCTCATCACGGAACCTGGATTTCAGGTTGGTGACCTAGGGCTCCTCTCAATGGGAGGAGCATCAAAGATTTTGGGGTCAAATTTTAAAACTGCCAAATCCTAATGATAAAAATCCATAAAGTGAATTGAAGGGCTTTCTGTGATTTGGTGCTTGTTAACCAATCCGTTATCTCATTTCATGATAACATCTCTCCATGCACAGTGACCTTCTTTGGTTCCTCCAATGCACTATGTTCTCGCGCACCTCAGGGCTCTTGCACCTGCTATTTGCACACACCTACAATGCTCTTCCTCTCTTTACCCAATCTCCTACCTTCAGATATCAGCGTAGACATTCTCTCCCTGTGATAATTTTCCCTAGAACAGCTCGGGATAAGCATGCGGCTTTCAGGACTCCCTGGCTCCACAGCGGTGTGAATGGAAAGTCCTGTGTACTGGTTTTATCATTTCCTCGCTGTGTGACCTTGGGCAGGTGACTTATCCTTTCTGAACTTTAGTGTTTTTATGACTAGAATGAGGAATGCATTCTCATCTCCTATTTTGATGATTCAATAAAATATCGTATACAAAATGTTTATCACAGTTAGTTTAGGTTAAGCTCTTCTGTTTTAAGCTCTCATACAATTCCTGGGTCACTAAGTGCATCCTAAGGATGTTTTTTTAAAAAAAGTGATTAAATAAATGAGAAAAAATCACATCTCATTCTGAAATGCCTTTTCCACCTCCATGCCTTCATGATGCACCCTAGCCCCACCCAATGCCCAGTTTCTGGGTGGATGGGCTCCTCTTGCAGCATTTCAACTCTTCTTAAAATTTCTCCGGGAAGGTGATAATTTTCCCTAGAACCAGCTCAGGATAAGCATGCGGCTTTCAGGGCTCCCTGGCTCCGCAGCAGTGTGAATAGAAAGCCCTGTGTGCTTGTTTTCATGGAACCTTTGTTTCATGGTCACAGTGTTCCTGTCAGCACTGTCACTCTTTATTTTGAAGCTCCTGGAAGGCAGGCACAACATCTCCCTGATTCACTCTTCCCTGTATTCTTAGAAAACAGGAAACAGATGGCTTGAGGGCCAGCAGAGTGAAATTGAATTTTAATAGGCAAAGGGTACAGAATGAGCAAAGGCTGAGCGGGCTGGGTGTGCTCCCGCTGTCTGGTCGGCAGGACTTGGCTCTTATCATGCTGTGGCCTAGGACCAATTTCTGGTCAGGGAAGGAGACAGATCTTATGATAAAAACACACCGGACAGCAAGCCAGAGTCCTCGTTTACCACCCTCGGGGCTGTCACTTAGCCTCCCTGAGAATTGTCCCCTTACCCATAAGACACTTAGACAAGAGGTTAGCCGAGATTTTGACAGTGATTAGGTCCTCCAGCTCTGTAGGCAGGCAGATCAGGGTTCAAGTTCAGTTTTGCCCTTTTGATCTATGTGACCCACACTAAGTTACTTCCTCTTTGGGTCTCACTTTTGTCATCTATAATCCGGAAATAGTAGTTCTTCCCCAATAAAGCTGTTTGAGAATTCAAATGATAAACTATTCCAAGTATTTCGTTTGGTAAGCACCTAATTAATCATTTAAACAGACAGTTATTGAGAGCCGCTTACAGAAGGATGTAGTCCAGTAGAGTGGTTATAATCTTGACTGTGGAGTCAGATAATACACGAGTTTAAGTACTGGTTTTATCATTTCATCGCTGTGTGACCTCGGGCAGGTGACTTATCCTTCTGAACTTTAGTGTTTTTATGTCTAGAATGAGGAATGCATTCTCATCTGTTATTTTGATGATTCAATAAAATATCGTATATGAAATGTTTATCACGGTGCCTAGTAAATAATATGTGCTTAATAAATAAAGGCTGTTCGTTTGAGATTATTATGGCAAATAATTACTCTTTGTCAGGGAAGAACCTACAGTTCAGTTTGGTTGTCTGCAGGAAAACATGTAGAGGACTGATGGGAAATATTTAGAAAAGAGGCTGGGATCACACACATGTGGTGGCTCTTGAATGCCCAGATGAAGTTTCTAAATTTTATTCCACTGGCAATGACAAGCCAGTGGAAGAAGTTTAAGCTTTCAAAAACATTGATTTCTATGTAGAATATAGAATATATTAAAGGGAAGATATACTGGAAATGGAGAGACTTATTACTCATTTATTCATTCATTCTGTCAATCACCTAACAATTATTGAGTTCCTATATGCAAGGCACTAGTAGGTGAAGATGAAGAAAAAAGATAATTAAATAATATTTAAAGTGTAATAAATGCTAGAATAGAGAAGCCCCTAAGTCAGATTTTTGGAGGGATTCAAAAATTCTTCCAAAAGGAAGTAATATTTAAATGGATACTTGAAGTATAAAGGAGAAGAGCGTTCTAGGGAGAGGTATCAAATGCAAAGAATGCATAGGCCAGAGAGAGCAGCATGAATAGAGGACACGAAAAACATTCACTTTTTAAGAAAAATGGTAAAGAGAATCAGAACTCCGGTGATGACCACCGTGATAGAGAAGAGGTGATAAATGTGTGTGTCATTGTGGAGATCAAAGCTAGAGAATTTGATGACAAACTGGGCATGTGGGAGATATGAGGAGTCAAGGGTGACTCTAATGGGACATCCCCTCCCACATTAGTGACCCTTACTTTCGTTTGCCTTTTTCTGCTCAAAAGTGTGTGCTGGATTTCGCTGTGTCAACTTGGCTTAGCTGGGAACTACATATGGTTCCCTTTATGGTTCCAGGCCAGAGTTGAGCAAAAGAGGAACTTGTACAAGATTTGGAAGGCAGAAGTGAAGCAGCAGCCACTGTTACTCCCTAAAGGTCATTGTGGTTAGACGTGATGACAGGTGCAGAGGTACCTGGTAGCCTTCAGCTCACCTAGCTCTTCTTGACATCCAGCAGCTCCAGGCCTGCAACCTCATATTTGGATCCCAGAGGCAGTAGCCTCTAAGAGGTGATGGTTTCCCACAGACCTGCTCACGCACTACCCCTTTGGGAGCTCACTTTGGTGGCTGCAGATGCTTAACTTTTCAGATTTACTGACTCCTTTTCTGATCTTTCAGATATTCCTTTAAGACTTTCACTTCCCCAGCGTCTCCCATAACTGTGTAAGGTCTAGTTGTTATAATACATTTCTTACTCCATAACAATGATAATAAATCTACCCCCAACTGATACAAGGCTTGTAAAATTCTAAGTAGCTTGGATTCTTATCCTTGAGTATTTCCAGTTTACCCAAGCAGCCAAGGCTGGACTGATATGGGTGTTTATTCCCCTTAAGAGAGACATAGGTTATCATCTCACCTAGTCCAGAACCAATTAAAGATATTTGTTTGAGACACTATTTTCCTCTCTAAAACATAAGAAATCATAAGCCAGATGACTAAGCAATAACATAAGACCGGGGGGAGGAGAAAGAATGTTCCAAGAAGAGGAACAGGATGTGCAAAGATCCAGAGGTCACAACACCTTCCTGTCTACCTTAGGCTTGTTGTGAAAATGAAAAGAAATCACAAATAGGAAGGCACTCAGTAACTGCTATAAAGGTGTGCAGATATGGAATCAGATTGGGAGGACCATTTATAAGAAAGACTTTTTGCTTTCTGCTCTTCAGCAGTTCTCAGGGTTCTTCAGGTGAACCTCAATGCTCCAGCCACCAGACAACTAGAATTTCAAAGAACATAATTATGTGGTTAGTGCCAGCAGGGCCTAGTACATTTGGCTCAGGGAAAACCATTGTCTGTCCCTGAGCCACTAGGAAAAAGGAACCGAGAGTACCTAAAGACCAGTTTGTTCCCCTTTCATGCCAGAACTTTTCTGAAATGGAAGTGTCCTGGCAACCTCAGAATTACTTCACCTTTCCTGTTCTTGGCCCATTCAATTTAGTTTTTCTCTTCTTTGCCTGGGATAAGTCAGGGAGTAACACTCCTAAAGAGTCTTGGCTCCAACACTTACTTGCTGGGTGAATGTGAACAAGTTACTTCAACTCTCTCTATCTCAGTTTCTGCATCTTCAAAAAGGGAAGTTGTGAGGATTAAATAAATGTGTTATATGTGTCTTTAAAACAATGAATACTCATAATGCATGATCAGCAAATGCTAGTTGATATTATTATGATAAAATAATAGTTGTATTATTACTATGAATCAAAAGATCAATTATAGCTGTGCTAGTATCCAAATCAAAAGTTGTGATATTCTCTATAATCTTTATTTCTGGCATTTTGTTCTTAGAGAAATCAAGTGACGTAGAAGTTCAATGGTTCTTGTCTAGTAACGGCATTACTTATTAATTCTAGTGTATGTGAGAAGAAATTGGTCTAGTTCATCATTCAAATTATGATAACCATGAAATAGAAAAGAACAAGTAATTAGCCTGGGTTCTCCACCAACTACCACTCCACCTTTCTCCTTGTCTTTAAAGCCATGTAATGTGTCTCCAAGGGCTATCTCCATTTCACCTTTTATTCATTTGCTGATTAGCTACCCTCTTTTTCCTCCTTCTCTTCCATCTCCTCCTCCTCCTCCTCCTCTTCCTCCTCCTCCTCCTCCTCCTCCTCCTCTTCCTCTTTCTTCTTCCTCTTCTTCTTCTTGTGTTAGTCTTCACCCAAGGATATTTTTCCTGTTGATTTTTACAGAGTGGAAAGGAGTGGTGAGTGGTAAGAGAGAGAGAAACATCGATGTGAGAGAGACACATTGATAATTACCTCCCAAAAGCACCCCAATCAGGGCCAGGGATTAAACCTGCAACTCAGGGATGTGCCCTTGACCAGGAATCGAACCTGAGACCCTCCAGTGCACAGGCAGATGCTCTAACCATTGAGCACATCAGCCAGGGTCCTTCTCTTCCTCCTCCTCCTCCTCTTCTGTTTCTTCTTCTCTTCCTTCACTCACTTTTGTAAGAAAGGAAAGATAAAACTTAAAAAAAAATGTCTGTTATATATTGTGAATAATTAAGGGAGAAAAATAATGAAAAGAAGGAAAGGGGAGAGAGTAAGGAAATGAAGGAAAACTAGAAAAAGAAAGATGAAAAAAAGAAGGGAATGAGAAGAAACCAAACAGAAAAAAAATCCTGGGTAGAACAAAATGCACATTTGGGACTTTTTTTTATACATTCCCTGTGGTTTCAATTTTATCTGATAACCTTTCAGAGATTTGAAGAAGCTATTGTGATTTCATAAGATTAGTTTTTATTTTTATTTTTGCTTTTCTCCAGGGTAAATTTACCAAATTATTTCTCTTGCTCAATGAGACATAGTTTTCATAGTCTTTAATAGTCCAGTTACTCTTTTTGGGTGGTACCAGCAGTTTGTCAGCATTCCTAATAGAGTGTGATGCTCAGAGTTGGACAAGATATTCCAGAATGTTCCTCATGTGGACTGACCAATAGAGTGCAGTAGGACTTACTTTCTGTGCTTGTCGCAAGGAGCTTCAATTTGCTCTCCTTTGCTCTCTGCTTGTCTCTCTCTCAAACATTTATAGCAGTGATTCTAAAACTTCTTGGCCTTAGATCTCTTTACTCTCTTAAAATAATCATTGAGGACTACAAATAGATCTAGTTTATATAGACTACACCTGCTGATATTTACCATATAAGAAATTAAAACATATGTTTTTAAAATATTTATTTATTAAATCACTGAAAAATAACAAAATAACCCCATTACATGTTAACATAATAACATATTTAGGAAAAATTTTCAAGAACAAAATATCAGGAAAAATGACATTGTTTTATATCGTTGCATATCTTCTTTACATCTTAGAAGACAACTTGATTCTCCTATCTGATTTTGCATTTAATTACCATATAAGAAATTAAAACATATGTTTTTAAAATATTGACTTATTAAATTACTGAAAAATAACAAAAATAACCCCATTACACGTTAACATAATAACATATTTATGAAAAATTTTCAAAAACAAAATATCAGGAAAAATGGCATTGTTTTATATCTTTGCATATCTTCTTTACATCTTAGAAGATAACTTGATTCTCCTATCTGATTTTGCATTTAATCTATTGCAATATGCTGTTTTCTTGAAGTATATAAAGTCTGCCTTTGCTCAGAGGCATTGTTGGGAAATGGAGAAATATTTTAATGGTCTTTGCAGATAATTTGGGGATTCTTCTTTGATATTCGAAACTTGACAAGTGGTTTCGGAATGGTTAGTTGCCAGGTGGAATCTAGAACCATATCAATGAAATTTTCATATTGTTTTAACATATAATCCATTGGTCTAAGTTACACTTTAAATGGATCTTTTACTATTCATGATTTGTAACATCGTGCTTTGGTCATTGGAGAAATGCCCATTCACTGGTCTCATGCTGACCTTCCAAATATTAACAGATTTCATTCTACAATCCAAAAAAATCACATTCATTAATATTACCATCAATCTTATTAGAAAAATATCTAAGTATTCGGAAGCTGACAAGCTCATGATAGCAGATACAAGGCTTCCCACATTCACTTGGAAGCTTGCATTTTATCTTAGGCAACATTGGCAGCAACTTTCCCTGAAGTGACAAGCTCACTTCATTCATTTTTAAGAAAATGTCTGGTGGAACTCCCACATCTGAATAAGATAGTTTGCGAGTCAGTCTGTCAGTCATTCTTTCAAGTAAAATGTTGTTGTTTTTTCATGACAAAGGCGCTCACTCATATTGAAAATCGCACATCAGCAGGTCTGAGTTTCCTTGAACAACTCTCATTCTGCAGGGTCTACCTGACGTACCTATGCCAGGCCTGATTTTGTCACACAGAGTTTAAAAAGAAGGATACTCGAGGGTCAAGATGTAATACGATTGACAATATGCACTGCTTCATAAAATGGTGTTAAGTGTTTTTCTTTGTTTCTGGTAAAGAGTACAACGATGTTTGCACAGTTGGGTGCCACTGCCCGGATTCATGCTAGGGCTCCAGCAGTGTTACCAGTCATTGCTTTTGCACCATTGGTGTAAATGTCAGCACAGTGAAAGAGACAAAGTAGAATTATCTTGACAACAGTTTTGGTTTTGTGGATCCTCAAAAGGATCTTGAGGCTTCCCAAAGATCTGTGGACCACACCTTGAGAACTGGCTTTTTCCAGGATGCCTCTGAGCTTCATGTTGGGTCTTACCCTGACTTTATCAATGTTGGCGGGGCTGTCATCAACAGGTTGGGGGTCTTCAAAGAAAGAACATGAAGAGCAATAGGCACTAACATATCTTAGCTGCTGGTCGGATGCTTTTCAGACAGTATCTCACAGCAACCCTTGAGGTGGCTTCTCTTTTATCCTCACTTTCAGGTGAGGAAACTGAAGATCAGAGAGGTGAGTTAACTTGCCAAAGATCACACAGCTGTCAAGTAGGAAAGCCGGCATGAAACGCTCGACAGCCTGACTCCAGAGCCCATGCTCAGAACTGCTTTGTTATTGCTGGAGAAGCTAACAGGATGGGCACAGTGAAGAGACTGCCCGTCGGAGGGGCAGGAGGTCAGAACAGTGCCTGAGAGTCTTGGACCCAAGGGTCTAAGCAGCGATTCAAAGGTTTCCTCCAAATCTATTTTCCCCATCGGATTCTTACAAAAGCCCTCTGAGTTGGCTGGTCAGAGTTGTTATTTCCATTTCATAGGCAAGGAAGTTGACGCTACTGAGCAGAGAAAGCTCCCCTTGTAGCCCCAGAGGACTCCACCTTCTCACCCAAGGCCAAGGACTCCGGACACTTCCTGGCAGCTTTTCCTCCTCGGGGTGTCCCACTGCCACATGCTATAGGGGGGACTTGGCAAAAGAGGCAGAGGTGGCCTTGCCTCTAGGGAGAGAGAAAGGCAGGGTGGACCCATTCGCCCTGGTGCCATAGAGAAGTGACCGAGGTTGATGCAGTGGTCAGACCAGTGGGGAGAGTCCCCCTCACCTCTGTGTCTGTGACGGAGGCTCAAAGCAGTTCCCCTTCAGGGGATGCGATTCCACATCAAGCTGGAAGCAGTTTATCTGCCGACAGAAAAAGTGGCATGGAGAGGTCGGGCGTGGGATGAGGGGAGAACAGAACTGAAGCCTTTGAGGCCACTGCCAAGGGTTTGATGAGACAGCAGAGGTGCTCCAGCTCAGATCTCTGTCTAGAAAAAGAGAAACCAGCCTGCAGAGGGGAAGGAACTTGCTGAACAGGCCCCCTGAGACAGGCCCCCTGATGCCAGTCTCACAGCCCTTCCGGAACAGAGACCAGATTTAGGTAAATAAATCAGGCCTGCCTGGCGCCTCCCTCCGCTCTCAGAGCGATCCTGCCACTGGCAACCAAGGCTGCTTTGCGAGCAGCGGTTCAAGCTCTGGGGGCACGCACCCCTTCTATGAAGTTCTTATAAGCGGGGACTGAGAACCAGGGTGTGATGTCTTTGGTTTGTGGGGGCCCCTCCCCAGGGTGTGTGATGCTGTTCGTTTGGCATAACTGTTCTGGGCATTTAAATGCCAAGTGGTTTTATGTTCTGTTCACCCTGAGATTCCTTGCCTTCCAATGCCTCGATTTTTGCCTTTGTTCTTTTGTTTATATTCCCCAGACAATCAACAGTTCCTGAAAGTTACAGCCTCCTGGATGCAGAAGAGGGGAAATTTCAGGACAGTTCCTGAACGTCCGAGCCTTCAAAGCCCCATGCAGGCCAGCAAATAGCCTCCAGAAAAAGGGGGAGATCCTGCCCCAGTCGGGCCGCTCCAGAAGCAGGGCCCATGCTCTCCTCAGCCCCTCCCGGCCCCCCGGCCTTCCACCTGGGGCTCCATGTAGAGAAAGCTGTTCAGGACTACGGGAAGGTGCCTTTTCTTGGTAGCAGGCTGAGTTCTGAATCTCAGCAATTAGAAATCAATTCTTTAACTCCAGGTTTTGTTCGCGAGGACAAAAGACAGCATTATATTGTAGGACTAGTTCTTTTTCCTCCTCCCTTCCTCTTCCTCCCCCTCTTCTTCCTCCCCCCTCCTCTCTCTTCTTTTTCTGTCCACAAATATTTATTGAGAATCAGCTTCATTCCAGGCCCTGTTTTGAGAGCTGGGGATCCAGCAGTCAAAGAAGCAAATTCCCTGCCCTGGCGAAGCTGACGGTCCTCTGGGGGAGTCAGATAATATATACTGTGATGTGGGGCTGTGTGTGAGCAAGTGGAGGCAAAGCGCCTAGAGAGTGACAGCAATGGCGGTGTATTTGGGGCAGTGGGAGACAGGCTTACTGTTCGGGGGAGACACCTGGATGAACTGGGAGGATGTGCCCTGCAACCATCTGGGGAAGGCAGAACGGTCGCCTGTGACACGGGCATGGTCTGCCTTCCACCCACAGGTGGCCCCGGACCCCCCTGTTCAATACCGTCACCAGGCGATGTCCTCCACTCTCCTGAAGACCCTTCTTAGGTCCCGATGAAGCCTTCTTATCCCAACATATCTGGCTGTCATTTCAGCCCACAGTTATCTTTCAGGGTAAACTTATCTTTTTTTAAAAAATCCCCCAAACAGCCATTCTACAATCTGCGGTGAGTTCACGAAATCTTTGTTTTTTTTTTCTCCTTCTGCCGTTCTTGATCCTCATAAGAGTCACGAGCTGGAGAGTTGGATGTGCCCTCTGAGGTCAGAGGCCCAAACCACTCATTTTAGAAATGGAGATGCTTAGGAAGGGCTGGTGGCAGGGTTAGTTACAACGTGGACGTGGGGACCCACCGCCAGGCGTCCTGCTGACACAGTGCTTGGAGCCCTGTGTAGAAGCCACCTCTACCCCACATCTATTGTCTGTACTTGGAGAATAACAGTAACAGTCCGTGTTTCTCCAGGCCTGGGTTTCCTCTGCAATGTTGTTCTGTTCTTCTCTGAGGACATTTTCTGAGAAGGGAAACTCTCTGTAGGTTTCTTTCTTTTTTTTTTTCCTTTTAAACTAAATATTATCTTTTGCTGTGCAACAGGCTCTGTACTATAGACTTACTCCCAGGACTTCATTAACTCTCACAGTCCTTTTGTGAGGCATTGTTAGGACCATCCTTATGAAGAGACTGGGAAGCTCAGGTTCAGAGAGGCTAACTTGCCCAAGGTCACACAGCCGGGGAATGGCGGGGTGGAGTGAGAGCACAGGCAGTGCCGTTCCAGAGCCTGTGTCCTCACCCCCTCCGCTAGTCTGCTCTTTACCTGCAGCCTCTGGCACCAGCCAAGGCCGAGTGCTCCTGGGAGAGCATTTGTCCCTGCAGACCGATGGAGCCTATACCTTCGGCCATTTTTATTACTCGTCTCGCCTTCGTCATGATAGCAGGTGGGCTAGGCAGCAGCCTCTTGTCCCCCAGCTTTTCTCCATTAGGCTTCTGACACATCGGTTGGCCTGCTGAGCATTCCCTGACCTTGACACCGGGGCTCCAGGTGATGCAATACAGAATGGTGGCTTGACCCAAAGACTACTAGCTCTGACCTTGCCAGCAGCTATGAGGGACGAATGCCCTGTCCATTGAGAGCCCTCTGTGCCTTGGCTGGGGACTGGCTACACCAATCAGATTTCATCTCTGGGAGAGCAGGATGGTCATCATCAGAGGAGGCAGTGATGCTGCCCATTGTTCATGGGCATCCCAGTCACTGAGATACTGCCCAGCAGCTGGAAATATTCTGACTTCCGTGGGGTTTGACCTGCAGTGCAGTGGTTTCCTATCTTCCTAACTTCTCAGAATAAACTCCTAGCAAATGAGGAACAGGAGTGGGTCTCTGTCCAGGCTCCTAGAGCGGCGAATAGCCCTCCTAAGTCTGTGTCCCTTGAGGTGCAGCAGCGGGCTCAGCTGATCACCCTCCAGCACCCACGGGGGCAGGACTTTCGCAGTGATCTGTTTCACTGGCTCAGAGATCAGTTTCTGAAGGGAGGCCTAATCCAGGCAGAGTCCCGAGGCCCACCTCAGACCTGCTCAATCGGAGTTTCTGGATGGTGGGTGGTGCCTGAAGGATGCCTCACACCCAAACTCCTTGTGTGCTTTTTATCACTCTTACTTCCGAGTGATTTCTATGGATCCTAAAATTTGAAAATAACAGCCAGGGAGAGCTGGCTAAGGGTCAGCTTCTCATCCTGGGTCCCACCAGATGTGGGGGGCATGTATTGTATGGAGAGTGACAGGCCGTGTTCTGTTAGAGGGGTTGGAGGTGGGGAGCCCTGGACACTGGCTGGTATGTTTTAGGAATGGATCTACCTGAAATTGCCAATGCCAACCACGAGCTGAATCTGCAGATTGTGGAAGTTCTTGTTTTGTTTTAAAATTTTGACTTATGTGCCAACCTTAATGATCAGAAGATTTCATACACACACACACACACACACACACACACACACACACACCCTGTCAATAAATCAAGCCTGCCTGATTTACTTTACTATTTTTACTTTGCTATTAGATTGACCGGATTTTCAAGAAAATCCGGTCAATCTCATAGCACTGAGCCTTCATTCTGTGGCAATAACCGACTATTGCCACCTTTCTGTCGGGCCTGAGTCCCTCCATTTACTCAGCGCCCCCTTCAGCCTTTAGTCTCGCCAAACTTAAGGCTGTGTCAGTGGTTCAAGAAAAATGGGAGTGAGCACATTTCCTGGTGGGTCTGAAGAATATTCCTTCATGTTTAATAAGTCAACTTTGTGACTGTCTTGAAAACAACGCAACTCCAGATGACTCACTTTCCTCATGTCTGATCCTTAGGGCATTTGAGTTGGGACCTTGGACACTGCCTCCCAGGCCCCTCTGTGGGGCTATAACTGGAAGCTGAGCATCCACCTTAAAGCCAGAGGACATTAGAACCCGGCTGTGGAGATCAGCATCCTCCTGGTACAGGTGGAGAGATGGTAGCCCAGAGAGAGGAAAGTCCTTCCGAGGACACCCGGGAAGCGGGGCATGGCCAGGGTGCCGGCCCAGCCTTCACTCCAGGGCATCCCGCCTTGCCCATTCTCCTTATCTACACCTGGCACTGCTTCCTCCAATTTCTCTTCACATTTGACCATAGCGTTTTCCCCTCTGGATGTTTACTGTAGTCTAGGTGTAGTGTAACTGAAGTGTTTTTACAAACATCGCCTTCACTCCAGGGCATCCCGCCTTGCCCATTCTCCTGATCTACACCTGGCACTGCTTCCTCCAATTTCTCTTCGCGTTTGACCATAGCGTTTTTCCCTCCGGATGTTTACTGTAGTCCAGGTGTAGTGTTAACGGAAGTGTTTTTACAAACATTTGATTTAATCGCCATCCCTGTTTGACAAACGAGAAAGCTAAGGTTTATGGAGTCACTTTGCGTATCAGTAGAACAGCAGGGATCTAAATCCAGGTCCGAGCACCGTCCAAGCCTTCCCTGCCGGGCAGGTGTGATGCTCTCCCCACTTTATAGACGGGGAAAGCAGGAGGGTCAGTGTCTTGTCCAGGATCCCATAGCCAGTAATTGATACAGTCAGGACGGGATTCTAGGGCTGACTCCCGGGCCGGGCTTCTCAACCATAGCCTCTTGATTGCTCTCTGCCCCTCGTGGACCCATCTGAGACATTCCAGAGCTCATGTGCCTTGTTGGGTCTGTAATTGCTCTACAGGACTTAGTCGCACATATAAATGTGGGTGTGTAGTCGGGGCTGAGTCCCTCTGTGGCGCACTGAGTGTAGCTGTGTGGTTGGTGATCCTGCCACATTCTGTGCCGAACACAGCGAGCGGCACCATCGCCCAGACCCTCAGGGGAAGTGACCCCCACGGATGGGGAATCTCATCCACAGACAAGAAGGAACTTACTTCTCCAGGGTCTCACGGGGAGTGTTAACTCTCAAAAGATTAGAGCCCAAACTCCCCAGAGCCCAAACTAGGGCCTGGATTTCCTTCTGCACTAGCCTTTCTCTCTCCAACACACAATGCTAGTTCCTTCCTATTCTAATTTAATCAGCAAAGGCTGTGAAACGCTGTGACGTCCTTCTGTTGTCCTTATCTCACTTTGGGAAACAAGACGGCAGTGGCCATGCATCCTTATCTCATTTTGTGGAAGATGTGGCAGCGACCTCGGATCCCTCAGAATCCTAACACCCCAGAAGGGCAGGGCTTTATCAGTGGTTTCACACCGTGCTCCACAGAACCCTAACATCTTCTGTAGGCACTCCTGAGATTTTAAAAATAATACCATCTTTGTCACCCAAGAATACAGATTCAAACGGACTGACGTATATGTTAATCACACAATGAAAAATATTTTTATATATTGGCGTTTAGTGCAAGATGTCATTAAAAAAAAGTTCTGTTAAAAAAGATCTCAAATCTCTTCTTCTAAAATGTCATGAGCTGGGGAGCGGTAGGATACATCTGCTGAGGGAGAAGGTGATCACGGATCAGTCAGATAGCCTGGCACAGCAGAGGAAACCAAATCTTCACTGTGGGCTAACCAAGCACCTGGCCTTCCCGGCATCCCCACCTCCCTCTGCTGGGACAGCAGTGTTTCCTCTGTCCCTGGGGGCATGCACCTGCCCCGTCTTAGCGATGCAGGCCCTGAGGTGCCCAGCTATCCCTCGGCAGGAGGGTCGGAGCTTGCTGGAAGCTCTTGATGGTCAGGCTGGTGGTGGGACTCTCTCCATCTCCATACTGTGTTCTAGAACAGAGACTGGCTGCAGATTCTGGTGCCAGGGACCTGGCCCAAGCATGGCCATGGAGGTGGGGGCTGCTGGAATGGTTTCTGGAAATGGAGTGATAGCTGAGATTTCCTTCTCTATTAGTACAAGGGATTAGAAAGATCCATTCACACAGGATCAAACTCGAGAAAAGCAAACAGATGAAGAGCTACACTCAGGCCTGTTCCCTCTGTACACACACACACACACACACACACACACACACACACACACACATGCACACGGACTCATTTGGACTAGGTTCGGTTCAGCTGTAGTTCTTAGTAAAGTGGTTTGACTAGTCAGTTTAGATACCTACCTGGTTTCTCTGCTCCTCCAGCAGCCACCACCGCTCCTGCTTGGCATTTCCCACAGCAGGTAAATAGCCGCGGGCTTCTCCCCGGCCCTCCTGGGCTGCTCGCCAGCCCTAGACCCCTTCCGATGCTCATCTCAACACCATCAAAGCCCTGACTCCACACCACCAGATCCTGGGATCTCAGAGGTGCAGTGCTGGAGGGGATCAGGTCATCACTGCACTCCTGTCTTTTTACACGTGGGAGAGATTGAGTCCAACATCTCAGGAGGAGGAAGTGGTGCCTCTGTCTTTCAAAGGAGCACCCGGTATCTCTGTGTCCAGCTGCAAACCTGTTTCAAGTCAAATTTCACAAATAGCAGCCCTTAGGCTGCAACCTACTGTCCCTCTCATCCCCCACCCCCCATGTTTTGTTTGGGATGCCACAATATTATTGTGTGATTTGATTTTTTTTCCTTTTTCAATTACAGTTTGCATTCAATATTATTTTACACTAGAGGCCTGGTGCACAAAATTCGTGCATGGCGGGGGTGTCCACTAAGCCCAGCCTGTACCCTCTCCAATCCAGGATCCCTTGGGGGATGTCCGACTGCTGGTTTAGGGGATCAGGCCTAAACTGGCAGTCGAACATCCCTCTCACAATCCTGGACTGCTGGCTCCTAATCACTCACCTGCCTGCCTGCCTGGTCGCCCCGAACTGCCCCGCCCCCCCAGTCGGCCTGATTGTCCCTCACTGCCTCTGCGTGATGGCCTGATCGTCCCCAATTGCCCCTTCCCTGCTGGCCTGGTCGCTCCTAACTGCCCCCCCCCCTCACCCACTGGCCTGGTCATCCCTCACTAAACCCCCCTGCCAGCCTGGTTGCCCCATGCAGCCTGCTTGTTCAGTTGTTTGGTCATCCCTCACTAACCCCCCTGGCCTGGTCATAGGCAGCCATCTTGTGAGGGTGTGAGGGTTAATTTGCATATTACCTCTTTATTATATAGGATTAGTTTCAAGTGTACAGCATAGTGGTTAGACCAGCCGTGGGCAAACTACAAACGGGCCGGATCCATTCGAAATGAATAAAACTAAAAAAAAAAAAAAAGACCGTACCCTTTTATGTAATGATGTTTACTTTGAATTTATATTAGTTCACACAAACACTCCATCCATGCTTTTGTTCCGGCCCTCCGGTCCAGTTTAAGAACCCATTGTGGCCCTCAAGTCAAAAAGTTTGCCCACCCCTGGGTTAGACAATCATATACTTTACAAAATGTTCCCCCTGATATTTCCAGTACCCACTTGTTACAGTCCCTCTTTCCATCAGCCATGTAGGCACTTAAACTTCATCTCTGATGCTTCCCTTCATGGCTCATTGTTTTATTATTTATTATTTTTCCCCCATTGATTTTTAGAGAGGGAAAGACAGATAGAAATATCAATGTGAGAGAAACACCTTGATTGGTTGCCTCCTGCATGCTCCAGGGCCCAGGCAAGGGAAGCGCCTGCAACCAAGGTATGTGCCCTTGACTGAGCCTGGGACCCTTCAGTCTGCAGGCTGACGCTCTATCCACTGAGCCAAACCAGCTAGGGCCTGGCTTATTGTTTTAAACCAACATCCAATGATCCACCCACCCCGTTCATGCTTCAAATCATTGTTTTCTGTCTCCCTCCCACCTCAAATCCACTCTGCAAGGCATTGTGGTATCCGTGTCCTTAAAGCACTGGTCACATCACCTTACTCCCTCCTTAAAACCATCACTGGCTCTTCACTGCCTGATGGAGACAGGCTGTCCTTCAATGTGGCCTTTGAGACACTCTACGATGCTGGGGACACTTCTCTAGGCACAGCTTCCTGTAACTCCTCTTCATAGTCCAGCTCTCCAGCTGAGCCAGACTGTTCCCAATGCCTTCCCCGCCCAAGGACTTGTTCCTTCTGCCTGGAACGTCCCACTGCTCGGCCTTCCCTGTGGAATCTCCTTGTAGCTCTTAAGATCTAGCTCAAAAGCCACCCCAGGGAGGCTTCCCTGAACACAATTCTCCCCTCCCATACTCTCGCCGTTTGACCACTACTTATGGAACATGCATTACGTGCAGGCACGGTGGATACTCATTCATGCATTCTTTCAACTCGGGCAAATACTCCCCGAGTGCCTACCGACACAAGAGATGCCACACTCACTGCCAGGATGGAATATCAGTGCAAAGAAGGAAAAGCAAAGCCATGGAGTCCGAGTCACAGGGTGTGATCATAGACACAAGAGGAATGGACAGGGCCCGCCCGGTCCACAGCCCCAGGGACACCTGCTCTGGAGATGCACAGGCCTAGCTGGACCCACCCAGGAGCAAACGTTCAAAAATGGCCTCTGGCCATTCCGGGCTCCTCCTGCATCCTGACAGACCCTGGGCTGCTGGGCCTCCTTGCTGAGCTCTCTCCAAGGGGAATGCAGCCATGAGAAGGATCTGCTTCCAGGGCCTGCGGATGTAGGAGCTCCTCATGGCTGGACCAGGAGGCTCTGTGCTGGAGCCAAGTGCCCCACAGTCAGAGGAGGAAATGCAGAGCTGGCCCACTGGGCAGCTCAGAACAGAGCCTGCTGAGAAGGACAAGGGGTTGCAAACATTAGCCCAGATGAGCTCAGGTGAGATGATCACGCTGTGGAAATTGTAGGCAAGCTGGCTGCCTCCTCTGTGCTTCACTCACTCAAGTCTCTCCATGCAGAATGTCCTCCCCTCTTTCTTTCTTTTTTAAAAATAGTTTTTATTGATTGTCAAAGAGAGAGGGAGAGAGAGAGAGAGAGAGAGAGAAACATGGATATGAAGGCAAAACATTAATTGTCTGCCTCCTGCATGCCCCCCACTGGGGATCAAGCCCCAAAGCTGTGCATTTGCCCCTACAGGAATCGAACCAGCAACCCTCTGGTGCACAGGATGATGCACAACCGACTGAGCCACACCGGCCAGGGCTGTCCTCCCCACTTTCCTCTGATGATGGTGACAGTCCCGATGAGGACCACCAGGAAGGTTCGCCAAGGCTCCCTGCTAAGTGGCTGTGTGGTTTTTCCTCATTTAATGCTCACACACCATCCTTATCCATATTTTGTAAGTGAGGACACCCAGGCTTTGAGGGGTTAAAGAATTTGCAGGAGGGCACGCCAGCACATGGGAGTGTCAGAATTCAACCCAATCAGACACCAGACTCCAAAGCCTCAGTGTTTAACCAAATCATAGCTTAGCCTACTGTGCGGTTAAAATTGCACCTCATTCAAATATTGCCTCTAACATGCTTTCCTTGGCTGCCTTTTCCATCCCTGTGTATGGCACACATTATTGTCCTGAGCAGTAGTTTTCATTCATTCATTTATTCATTCACTCATTCAACATTTACTGCAAGCTGCTGTTTGATGAAGAACTCTGTGCCTCCTCTTGGAAAGCTCCCTGTCCAATTACTACAGGGCAGGATCAGAGCTACTATGCAAGATGCCTGATATGTTCATATTTCCATCTGCTTGAGCAGTAGCCACCATCACTTCCAAGGCCTGAGAGAGAGTCAATGAGTCTTTCCTATACTCCGACCATCAGAGCCACTTAACCATTCAAGTCAGACATATGGAAATTCAGCAAGCTGCAAAGCAAGCAGGTGCAGAAATAGCAGGGCGTTCCGGCAGGCAAAGCAGGGCTGGAGGGAGCGCATATAATCCCTGCCCCTCTCCCTGCGGCAATCCCGCAGAGCCGGACTTCCTTCCAAGTCCTCCGAGGAGTCCTTTGAGGAGAGCGATCTGCTGACCCCGGGCTCCCAGTGAGTCTGCTGTTGGGGGCTTTTGCCAAGTGTTTACAAAGTCACTTTAAGCAAAACCCCGCTTCTTCCTGCAGGGTGGTGTCATTCCAGCACCTCCAGCACTAACCTGCCCAGGTGTAGAGGAAGCCAGGGTTAGGCTGTGCCCTGTGGAATTCCCAGGCTCAGCTCCCCATTCCCACCCCACTGGGTAGTCACTGCATGGAATTTCCTTAGGCAAATAGAAGACATTTAAAAAGGAGAATGGAGCCACGGGGATGTAAGGTACAGCATAGGGAACATAGTGAATAATATTGTAATAACTACGGATGGTGCCAGGCGGGTCCTGGAAATAGAATGGGAACATTTTGTAAAGCAGATGAGTGTCTAACCACAACCCTGTACACCTGAAACTAATACAGAATAATATTGGATGTAAACTGCAATTGAAAAATAACATTCTAAAACAAAGAGACGGGGAGGAAATTTGCTGAAAAGAGCCCCAGGCAGACTATGTAGAAACTTCATTCCTTTCACCCGTTCCCTTCCCAAGAAAGACAGGACAGGTTCTGAGGAGCCAGCTGATGGAGACGGTTCTCAGCGTTTTTAGGAAACAGACAGAACTTTGAGAATCACAGTGAATTTATTAAGTCTCTCCCCACAAAAACCCGCCCCCTTCCCCATGCAGCTCGGAACACAATGTAAGGGTAGTCAGGCGCTTCCATGAGCCCAGTTTGATGTCCCCGAAGTATTGGATGCAAACTAGATGATTTTAGGTGGCACGTGGACAACATTTGGTTTAAATTTTAGTTCCTGAGTGTTTATTTTAATATGCACTAAAATCATAACACATCAAATCTGTTATCTTGTACATGTTTGAGGATGAGGCTAAACTAAAAAATGATGGCTAGTCAGTTTTGAAGGGAGCGTTACAGAAATGACCAATGGCTCAGGGGGGACCTGTGGCTGGGGAAATAAATGCTGGGAAGTGCTGCTCACAGAGGACCGAAGGTTTGGGTGCCCTGTCCTACTTTGTGGCATCTCCTATTTCAGTGGTTCTCAACCTTCTGGCCCTTTAAATACAGTTCCTCATGTTGTGACCCAACCATAAAATTATTTTCGTTGCTACTTCCTAACTGTAATGTTGCTACTGTTATGAATCATAATGTAAATATCTGATATGCAGGATGGTCTTAGGTGACCCCTGTGAAAGGGTCGTTTGACCGCCAAAGGGGTCGCGACCCACAGGTTGAGAACCGCTGTCCTATCTGATTCAACAATCTCATTGCACAAATGAGGAAACTGAGTTCCCAGTGGTCCCAGGCCAGGGCTTTGCTGTTGTTGTCTTTATAGCACCACTAGAGGCCCAGTGCAGGGAGCGGGGAGTCCCCTCAGTCCAGGAGCCCCACGATCCATCACCCCACCACTGGGTAGCCTGGACCTCCCTCTTTGGGGCAATGGTGGGGCCCCTGACCAATTGCATCCCACCCACCTTGGCTGGTCTGGTGCTAGTGGGTGTCGTAGCATGGTTGTCCGGATGGTCATTTCACTGTTCAGCTGCTCTGTCAATTTGCATATTACGCTTTTATTATTATAGATTCCTTTTCTTGCTTTCTCTCTGTGCAGGTTTTTATCTCAGAGGGCACAAAGGGGTCCACATGGGTTCATTCTGGGAGCAGAGAGAACTAGCAGGAACTGCCCATAGCCAGGTAGATAGATCATCGCCGTTTTACCAGGGCTTTTTATAAATATCTTCCTTAGACTCTTCTCCCTGATTATATTTATTTCTAAGTGAAAAAAATGTTTCAAAATGCTTGTCATTCCTCCCACATTGTTCCACGTTTGCCTGTGTGGAGTCTCAGGAAATGATCGCTGTTCTCCCCTGAGGTTATTCTATTTGGCTGGAGCCATAAGACAGAAACAACTTTGCATGTTATGGGGCTTCTTTCAGTTCTGTTGACCTTGTGCTTGCTGGGCTGGTTGGCAGAGTGAAAACTAATGATGTGTAATCTAAAGACTTTCTTTAAATTCCCGCCTGGGTTAGCTCTGCCGGGAGCAGAACTCTGGTTATGAATATACATCCCGTTAAGAGGGACATAGACCTCGGGGAGCGTGTGTGGCCAGAAAGAGGGTGATGGGTCAGAGGAAACTGCAGCTGGAATCAGAGGAGCGGTGACAGCTGAGAGAACTGGCACTGGCCGGCAGCTTGCAGACCGATGACTCCAGGGGCCATTCCAAGGTCACCATCTGCAGATCGTTGAGGACTGTTGTGGGACAGGGCAGGGCAGGGCAGGGACGCCATGCTGCGGGTCTGCTGTGCTCCAGGCACCAGAGTAGGCAGCGCGTGGAACAGAGTGGGCGGGTGGAACAGAGTGGGCGGATGGGCACCTGGGCAAAGTGAGGAGAGGTAGGCCGCAGCTCTCAGGAATGTTGTCATGCAGGAATGCAGGCTAGGAATTGGAATTTTTTATATGAAATCTGGTTTCTAAATGGTGGCAATACATTTTTAAAATATTTGAACACATTATGTGGCCAAACAAAACACATCTGTGAGTCAGATCCGACCTGTGGGCTACATTTTGTAGCGGTCGGAGTTATTTTGGGGCTCCTGATGGCTGACTGTGTACAGAGCCCAAGCATGGACCCCCCTTTCTCTGGGTGAGTTTCTGTGGCATGGCCCGATGTTCAGGGTGAGTAAGAACAGCATTTTGACCGTGCTTTAGGGCCGAGTGAAATGCTCCAAGAGGCACAGGGCTCTGGGAGGAAGGAGGGTCAGGCAATGCGGGAGCTGGCGCAGGTGGCACTTTCCTGTGTCAATGACGCAGAGGCAGGATCCCCAGTGGTCACATCTCCTTGTTCCATGTCCTGGAACAAGTACCTTCTCTTGGTCTGTTTCTTCCTCTATAACGTGAGAGTCAGTATTGGATGGGGTTCTGCGATTTTATGACGGTCACTTCTCCCCACCCTCAACCTCACTCCGACAGGACTTCCAGTCCCTACATCCTCTGTCCCTTTGTGCAGGGAGTTCCCATCAACCCTAAGAAATCCTCCTGCAGGACCCACCGGGATCAAGTGGCCCCTTTCCCGAACCTTAGGGATCCTCCTGCTTTCATGGCTTCTTTAGCCACTGACGGCTCATCCACTCCCAGGGCAAGCTTCTCCTGACCCCAGGCCAGGTGTCTCCCCCTGTCGAATCGGCTTTCCATCAGAGTACTCACCGTACTTGTCTGCTCATTTATTTGTGAGTTATCGGGCGAATATCTCACTGGGTTGGTCCTGAAGGTCTCTTCCAATCCTGATGATAGTCAGTGATTCTGGAATAACCAACCAATGAGGTCACAGCACAGAGCAGCGGTTCTCCAGCCGTGTTTCTGCCCCAAGCACCCAAGAGATTACGACACACTTCCCCTCCCCCCGCCAGCATGAACTGGGCCTCCTGGATTCAGAGACACTGGGACAGAGGTGAAGGGCACGGGCCTGATCTTTTCCCAGGCGGCTTGTTAGCTGTGTTGTTATTTAGATAAGCCGCACCAAGCCTCACTGTTCTCATCTGCAGCCTGGAAACAATCGCTAAGTCATTTAGCTAGTGTCAGGCACATAACAAGCATGCAATGCACAGAAACCATGCAAATATTTTCCAATCGCAGGTCGGAGCGTCCTCGCGCTATAAACCCGGGCTGGAGGTTAGGGTGCTCGCCTCTTCACCAATCGGCACCCCCTCTCCACCTACGGGCGAAGGGAGACAGGAGGCAAAGTCAGTGGTTCTCAAATGGAGGGGACAGTTTCCCCGGGGGGACATTTTGCAATGGCTGGAAACATTCTAGTTGTCACAGTGTGGGGCAGAGAGGCGCCACGGGCATCTGGTGGGTAGGGGTCAGGGAGGCTGCTAAACAGCCTCCGATGTGTAGGGCAGCCCCCACAGCACAGGATTATCTATGAAATGTCAATAGTGAGCTAAACAGTAACCCAGGGACACAGACTACAATGAAAGAAAATAAATTTACATGATATGGGAATAGCTAGGGTGTGTACATGGACCGTACACTGTACACTGCATGTGAATATAAAATCTTGTATGTCCTGAACTTCACGCACGTACAGTCGACTGACAGCCAGCGCGAAGACAAAGCCGTGGCAGACTCCCAGCCACGAGCCTCACTGACTCACCCACCCGAGGCCGGCGGCTTACTGGAACGGGAAAGTCGGCGTTTGATCTACGCACGACTTTTCAGGAAAGTAAAGCTTCAGGGAAGCCGAGGTGTCCCTGGTGTCCTGCATAGCGTGATCGTGAAGCGTGACCTAAGTCTGGGCCCACACCCTCTTCCTGCCCAAGCTTTCCAACGCCGAGCCGTTCCTGTTCCTCGGAAACTCTTTAGGAAAGTGAGAGGCGAGGGGCTGGAGGCAGCAGGGGAAATGGTGTGAGGCCGGCTGTTGTCCCCGAGGTTGTTGACTCACTTTCCCCTCTTTGGCGTTCGTGCCCTCATCAGTGAAATCCGTGTGGGGTGAAGTGACCTTGGCAGTGTGCTTTCTGTTGGGACAGTGATGATGCTTAGTGAGGCAAGATTGGAATTCCCTCGTGGAGGGCCTGTTCTCCCAGCCACTGGGCGAGGCAGGAAACCAGAGAAATTGAAGACACCAGCCTGGGAATTAGAAAATCAGGCAAAGCTGGGTTGGAAATCCTAGCTGCTTCTCTTACGTCTACGTAGCCCTTAGAAAGTTACTTAACGGGGAATAGGAACACTACTTATCGCAATGGGCTCAGCAAGATTGGATAGGCTGATAAATAGAAACTGCTATATTATTATTATTATTATTGTCATCCTTATTATTAGGTATTGGGTGAAATCACATGGCATTTGTCTGTTTCTGACTGATTTATTTCATTTATTTCACTAGGTCCATCCATTGTCGCAAAAGGGAAGATTTCATTCTCTTTTTACGGCGGAGTAGGATTCCATGGTGCAAATGTGCCACAGCTTAGTTTACCCACTCGTCGACGGATGGACACTTGGGCCACTTCCATATCTTGGCAACTGTAAATAATACTGCACTGAACATAGGGGAGCATATATTCTTTCGGATTAGTGTGTTGTGTTTCTTCGGACATAAACCCAGAAGTGGAATTGCTGGGTCCTTCGGTAATTCCCTTTTCAGTTTTTTGAGGGCCCTTCATACTGTTTTGCATAGTGGTTGAGGCAGTTTGCATTCCCACACACTGCACAGGAGCGTTCCCTCTTCTCTGCATGCTCAACGCTTGTTGTTTGTTGATTTATTGATGGTAGCCATTCTGACAGGTGTGAGGTGGTACCTCATTGTGGTTTTAGTGATGTTTTTGTTTACTTTGGTGGTGCCTTTTCTAGCTGGGAATTCAGAGAGGGGATGTAAAGCTTGAACATCTTCCACTTAACCCTTTGTTGCTCTGTGAGGCTCACAGGAGCTGTGTATGTCCCGCCGCCCCCAGGGCTCTCAGGGAGCAAAGTGATTTCCAGGAAGAGAGGGCAGCGAGGAGTGAGGTTGAGAAGCCAGGGCAATGAGGCAGGTCTTACACAGACTTGATGTGCCAGCCAGCCTCCTCCTTTCATGAAAGAGCCAGCTAGGGGGTAGGACAAAATGTTCTGCACTTGGGGTGAGCAGCCCCGGCGGCAGCCCTGGCTGGCCTGTTGTGATATTACGTACTTCACCAGGTTGTAATGGGCAGTACACAGGAAGCCACAGGTGAAAGGACTATTGTAAGATGCACAGCGCACCGTTTGAAACAAAGAGGGAAAAGTCTTTGCCGGGGCCCAGCACAGTAAATCCGTGGGCAGGCTGCAGGCATGCCAGGCCCACCTGAACAGCCGAGGCTGGCCCTCGGCTCCAGCCACCGGCGCCTGGGCTGGGGCTGAAAAACAGCCAGAGGCATGTCCGGGACACATGTCTGCGGCCCAGCCTGCTCTGCTGCCCAGCACGCAGGTTTGTTGTGGGAAGCCCTGGGGAGCCGAGAGGAAGAGCTTGGGAGAACATGGGGGAAATCGAGCCCGCCAAGAGAAATGAAAAACACATCAGCGGGTGTGAAGGGAAGAGGATGCAGAGGCACAATCCGAAGCTTCAATGTTTCCGTCATCTGAGGCAGAAAGGGGAAAGCGACCTTCTGCAGGGCCCGCCCGCGCCCAAAGCCCGGGGGCTTAAGCAAAATGCCTAAAGACTTCTCTGTCCGGACGTTTGCAGGGACAGTGACCGTGACAAAATCTCTGCCCTGTGGGCATGACACGGAATTTCCACAGGGCGGTTTCCAGGATGGCCCGGGAAGACCAACTTGTGTGTACTCTGGGGATCAGGGTGGGATGGGAGGCTGTAGTCTGGTGACAAATCTCTTGACCTGTTGAGTCAAGAGGCAAGAATGCAGGGTGGCTTCCAGGCTAACTGGCTGCAGTTTGCTGAGCGAAGCAGTCACCCTGTTCCAGTCTCTGATTCCCCAGCAAGCCGTCTGGATGGGAACAGGATAGGTTCGTTCTGGTTTAAAGATGTGGGGCCATGAGAGAGGAGGGGCACACACAAACCTTCACTGTCATACGTTGCCCCGTCATCATTCCCATGTTTTACATGTACATGTGTATCTTTCAGCCTTTTAGGTTTCCCTGTGAGGACTGTGTTGTTTCCAGTTTTAATATAAGGGATCCCAGGCCTGGAGAGGTCGCACAGCCAATAGTCACAAAGTTGGGCTTCAAAGTCATGTCTCTTGCTCTTCAAAGACCTTGTCACATTGTGGCCACTGCTATTCTTGCTCCCTGAAAATGGTGCTGTCATAGACCATGCTGTCCTTGCTTCCCTCACGAGCCTGTCCCATGTCCCAACTCTGGATGTTTTAGGGGAAAGACCCCCAGCGTGAGAGATGGGGCTCAGAAGATGTGCGCTGGAGCTGGCTTACCCGGCCTCGAAGGCGTCGACTGTGTGCATCTTCTCAACTCCACGCTCAGTGAGGTCACGCTGGGAGCTTGACACTGGCCATGGTGGAGTATGTGGAAATAGGCACATTACAAACCAGGCTCCCCACACCCAGAGCCACACTAGCTTACTAGCACACCCCTGGGTGTTGCCTCTGCTCCATCACCAGCTGGGAGAATCAGCATCAGCATCTAGAAACCCACAGAGTCATCTGACATTGCATTACATCAAGGACATGGAAGGCGGACTTGTCTCCTTGAGCTGGGGCAGAGTGGTTGGGTGTTGGCGCGCATCAGAATTACCCAGGGTGCTAATAAAGAGCCAGGCCTCTCAAAGTAGGACAGGGTCCGCTGTGTTTCTAATAAGTCCCTCCGTGATTCTGTTACCCACCGCCGTTTGAGAACTGCTGGTCTAAATGACAAACTGGGAATAGAACCAACCCCCCCACCCCCGGCCTTGACTTCCTCATGAAGACCATTAACGTAGGCTTGAACCAAGAAAATCCGATCTTAAAAAAAAACAGTGCCTTCTAAGCGCCACTCTGAGGCCCCATCTCTGTGCCTGCAAAATTCGGATAATTCTGCCCTTGCCCCGTGGCTACGGAGATGGCGATTGTGTAGTAAGGATTTTATAAACGGGAAATGGTATAATAGGCAGCATTGTGATGACAGAAATAGGAGGATGAGCTTGCCTTTGGCTCTGTCTTTCTGGGAGGCTGGGGAACACCCTCCTTTCCCCTTCTGCTCCCACATCCTATTTTTGAACCTGGCATTGGCTGAGGGATTAAATGACCAATATGGCCAACAAACCTGTGTGGCAGCCCTGCCGCTAGCCTGTCAGCTGCTCCGCCTCCTCCCAGTGCCTATCCCGGGCCTCCGCCCCTGGGGTTAAGACACAGCCACCCCCATCTCCTTTTCCGGAGCCACATCTCAAAATTTGTCACTTAGCTTTTTATGTGGCAGCTGCCACCCCTTGGGAGGCTATGTAGCTTTAGTTTTAAAGTCCCCCTTTCCCCCCTGTGTTTTGGAATAGGGCCAACCTAGCCTGGCCAGTGACCTCTCCTTATGAATAACAGACGAAGTCCCACGCCTGTGGGACGGGGGTCACAGTTCCAGCGTGTTCTTGCTGTGAGCGCGCCAGCTGATGTCCCTTCTCTGGGACTCGGCTTCTCATCTGGTGTTTCCCCGTGGGGAGCTGTGGGCATTTCGTGTGGGATGAATCTTTATTGTCCCGGGCATTGCAGGAAGTTTTGCATTCCTGGCCACCGGCCACCAAATGGCAGCAGTGTTCGCTTTGTCACCGTGAGAATTCCAGACATCCCCACACATTTCCAAATGGCTCCGTGGGGCTGGTTCTGCCCCGGGACTATGTTCTGAAGGGTCTCAGTTTTCTATTCTGGTAAATGGACCAGAGAGGTTCCCTAGAGGCAAGGGGCTTCATTTAGGAGCAGCCGCGAGGACTGCCTGGGCTGGAAGGCAGGGCTGAGGGGGTCTGCCCTGTCCCACCCGCATCCTGCTGGGATTTATTTAATCTATAGCAGTTCCACAAAATAACTTGTTTGGAAAAAACCTCCTGTGGCTAAAAAAAAAAAAAAAAAGTGTGAAAACCACCGAACTGGATCAGAGGTTGCTACATGACAGCCCACGGGGCTGATGCGCTCTGCATACATGTTTTCGTTGGCATGGAATTTTAAGATATTTGGAGCTAATTTATTTTAAAATCTGGATTTTAGGCATCTTGGGGAAATAGGAAAGAAAAACAGGAAAGGTTTGGCAACACTGAGCCCAGATTTCTACAAGGCAATGGTGGGTTACATAGCTGAGCGCACGCTGCCCACTGAGCGGGGTAGGGGCGGTGGGGGGGGCGTGTTTGCCCTGTCTCTCATTTCCTTTACTTGTTTGGCCCTGGAGGCAGCTTGGTGTTCAATGTTTGGATTAGATCAGTGCTTCTAAACCCAGAATACATGGAGGAACTTTTAAAATTCCAGAGCTAGGGCCCTAAGCCAGACTAATGTAATAACTGTCTCCGGGGTGGGGCCGAGGTATGAGTACTTTCAAAATGTCCCCAGGTGATGTTACTGTGCAGGCAGGCACGAGAACCAGCAGACTCTAGAGCAGCGGTTCTCAACCTGTGGGTCGCGACCCCTTTGGCGGTCGAACGACCCTTTCACAGGGGTTGCCTAAGATCATCCTGCATATCAGATATTTACATTATGATTCATAACAGTAGCAACATTACAGTTATGAAGTAGCAACGAAAATAATTTTATGGTTGGGTCACAACATGAGGAACTGTATTTAAAGGGCCAGAAGGTTGAGAACTACTGCTCTAGAGCATCTCCCGTTTGAGAATCAGCCCCCCAAAGCCCAAATTCATGAGGAGAGTGGTGTTCCTGCTTTCTACCCTCCTTCCCCCCTTCCCCTTAGGGCCCTCAGCTTCTTTCTCTTCCTCTGGAAACTCTTGATTCCCCCACACATCTCCATCTATCCACTTGCTCAGCTGAGTTCTCACTTCCCAGTGTATCCGCCTGGCCTCCCACTGGGCTCAATGCTTTCTGGTTGGATCCAGTCACTGTTCTGTTCTTCCCAAGGCCCCAGAGGGCTCTGAGCCAGCCCCATACTCACCCGCTCCTGTCAGCCTCTGCCACAGAAGCAAGTCCAGGCTCCTTCCCAACAGTCCTCTGGAACAACACCTTCAGGACACTCCTTTCTGGGCCTTTATTTGCATAAATACTCCAAAGCAACCAGTAAAACTCAGTTCTCGGCCTCAGCATGGTTGATATTTGGGGCCAGATAAGTCTTGGCTATGGGGGCTGGCCTGTGCATCGAAGGATGTTTAGCAGCATCCCTGGCCTCTACCCACCAGATGTCAGAAGGACCTCAATCCAGGAGACCCAAGATGGCAGTGGAGAAGGTGGAAGTTACACTCACCTCCTCCCTGGAATTACAACTAAAATGTAGGACAATCTACCTGAATAACCAACTGAAGACTATCTGAAGAGAAGTCTTTTAACAAAGGATTTACAGACGAAGCCACATGGAGACTGGTAGGAAGGGTGGAGATGCAAAAAGGGCTGGCCCCCTCCCATGGGCAGTGGGTGAGATTCTGGACAGATTTTTCAGCTGCAGAGGTTCCCCCAGAGACGTGTTGTGTCTCAACTCCAAGCCAGACTCCCCAGCCCAGAGCACCAGAGCCAGGAAAAGACACCCGCATAACATTTGGCTGGAAAATCAGCCAGGATTCTGTCTGCCAGGGAGATGGGAGTCTACTAGAGACATAGGCACCCTCTTAAAGGATCAATGCACAAAATCTTATTTTCAGTCACTCACCCTGGGCTTCAGTCAAGGGAGGGAGGGTGAACTGGACTAGAGTTGTGTGAGGGGAGGCTGGGGTTTGTGGCTCTGGGGAGAGAGATGAAGGGACAGCTGCCAGGACCCCGGTGCTTAGTTCGTCTCCCACACCACAGAGGCCATCTTTTTTGGGTGGAGCACTCCCCTCCATTCAGCATCAATGCCACTAATCATCAGAGAGATGCAAATTAAAACCACAATGAGCAGAGGAGCTGTCCAGTTTTTATCACTTTCTTAAGGGCATAATGCTTGGAGCACTGGAATTGTTCTCCTCTGAGAACAAGGTAAGCATTCTACTTTTTATCGCGCTGTAAATTGCTCTGCATGTTTTCAGAACCAGACTTGAGAGAACATTTCATTCTCCTAGAAAATGTTTGTCATCTCAAGGTGATAGGGGATTTCCTTGTATAGTTAAAGTGAGTTTATGCAGAGCATTTCTGGTTAAAATCCAAGTGCCATAAGGTAGAAAACAAAACAAAAACAAACACAAAAAAAACAACAAAACAAACAAAAAAAACACAATGAGCTATCACCTCACACCTGTCAGAATGGCTATCATCAATAAATCAACAAACAACAAATGTTGGGGAGGATGTGGAGAAAATGGAACCCTTGTGCACTGTTGGTGGGAATTCAGACTGGTGCAGCCTCTGTGGAAAAAAATATGGAGTTTCCTCAAAATATTGAAAATGGAACTGTCTTATAACCCAGTGATTCCACTTCTGAGAATTGATCTGAAGAAACCTGAAACACTAATTTGAAAGAATATACGTACCCCTATGTTCATTGCAGCATTATTTATAATAGCCAAGATTTGGAAGCAGCCCAAGTGCCCATAAGTACACGAGAGGATAAAAAAGCTGTGGTACATTTACACAATGGATTACTACTTGGCCGTAAAAAACAATAACAAGGAAATCTTACGTTTTGTGACAGCAGGAATGGACCTAGAGGGTATTATGGTAAGTGAAGTAAGTCAGAGAAAAACAAGTACCATATGATTTCACTTATATGTGGAATCTAATTAACAAAGTAAACAAACAAAACAGAAACAGACTCTTAGATACAGAGACAGATTGACAGCTATCAGAGGGGATGGGGGGCGGTGCAGGGCTGGGTAGAAAATTGAAGGGACTAGCAAAAAAACCAAATAAAAACAACAACAAACCAAAACCCATAGACACAGACAACAGTGTGATGATCACCAGAGGGAAAGGGAGATGGGGGGTAAATGATGATGGAAGGAGACTTGACTTGGGGTGGTGAGCACACAATACAATATGCAGATGATGTATTGCAGAATTATACACCTGAAACCTACGTGATTTTATTAACCAATGTCAGCCCAATTAATTCAATAAATTTTTTTAAAAAAGGACCTCAATCCCCTTCTCCCCAACCTCCCACCCCCACCTGAAGCCATGGCCACCAAAAGAGTCTCCAGACATTGCCCACTGTCCCTTAGGGCCAAAAATCACACCTGTGGGATACCATTGCTGAATTCAAGTTCTCAATGTCTGTTAAAGCATAGCTAATACTGGCCAATACACCAATTCTTATGCCACCCACATACCTGTACACTCTTAAAGCTGTGCTCCCTGCAATGTTCATTTCCCTTCACAAATTGGTCTCTCTAATCCCACCCACGTCTAATGTTCATTATCACATCATAATAGAATGTCCACTAGCCCAGTTGTTCAAAAGCCTAGATGACTTCTTTGTGTCCTCTGAGTCTCAATTTCTATATCCAAAGGATCAGCAAGTCTTATAGGCTCCATGTTTAAACATATCCCAAACCCCTCATCTTTCCATCTCCATTGTTACTAATTTTGTCTATCATTTTTTCTCTGGACTATTTCAAGTGCCAAATCAGATTATGTCACTTACTTGCTTAAGACCCTTCAATGGCTTCCCATTCTTAGAATAAAGCCCAAACTCCTTACTAGGGCCCATGAGGTTAACGTCATCAGCCACTCCTCATACGACTCTTCCCTTATTACAATCCAGCCAGACTGCTGTCCCTCCACTTTTTAAATGTAACAAATGCTTTCCTGCCTCAGGGCCTTTGCACATGCTATTCCCTCAGCCTATAACTTTTTTACACCCTGGTTTCCACAGCTGGTTTCTTCTCCAGCTTTATATCTTAAGTACAACTTTTGCACCCTTTCACCCCAAATTATTCAATATCTATTGAATAAAGTGAATGAATCCATTATATTTTTATTACCTTCCAAGCAATTATGACACATTCATTATCTTGCTTATTTGTTAGTTTCCCTGTTATCATATGTTAGGGCTGATACCTCCTCTGTACTATTCATTACTGTACCCCAGGACCCAGGGCAATGCTTGGCACATGGCAGGGGCACAGTGAATTTCTACTGAAGGAATCAGTGGGTGAGTACCCATAAGCTTCAGGTGCCAGACTCCTCAGTGCACTCGTGGAAGATGACGATTAGTGCTCTTCTGGCTCTGACATTTGAAGATGCCCCAGACTCTGTGCTAGCAAAATGTCAATGCACAGCGGGCCACCAGAAATTCCTCGAGTCACTCAGGGGGCCATTACTGTCCTAGTGCCTCTCTGACCATAACAGGCCTTCTCTGGCGGAAAGATACTGATTTCTTCAATGTCAGCGCTGGAAGGGAACTTAAAGACGGTCAAAGCACAATCTCTTCACTTGACAAGTGAGGGATGCACCCTTTAACTTTGTCATTCACTGACGAATGTCACTTGCCACTGAGATACATTAAAAGTTACAGGGTGGTGAACTGAACATACAGCCAATGAATTATAGAATTGTACTCCTGATATCTATAATTTCATTAACCAATGTCACCTCCATAAATTCAACAAAAGGTGAAACCGAATATAAAAATAAAATAAAATTTTTAAAAAGTTGCAGAGGATAGGATCCATCTTGCTGAGAGTGTCAAGCCACCTTGTACCACTGAGGTGAGGATACTCCTGGGCCTGGCACTCAGTCAGAAGCTGTGGTCGTGGCCTGTACTTTCTGCCGGTAGAAAGAAAGCGATTGTACCATGTGGTTTTCACAGTAAGCCCTGAGATTGGCAGCAAAACAAGTTTGTGGTGATACTTTCTTACACCTAATATCAAAGGGGGAATTAAGTTATCTGGAAAAGTTCACACCTTCTTAATTTAAAATAGACAGGGCTCAGTGCTAAGCTTTTGTTCTCCATCAGTGTAGAGAAGAAAAAGTGTGAAACCGAGTTGTCAAACATTATGAGAAAGAAGAAATAAGAGACCAAAAGGAAAGAAAAGAGGCATAAGGATGAATGGAAAAGGAGGAAGGAGAAGTTGAAAGTAAAAACTGTCAGATGAGACTAATTTGAAATCCCAAGGTCAAGGAAGGAGGGAGGTTCCTCTGGGGCTGTGTGTCTGTGAGTTTGATAGCGTGCAAATTCCGTCCTCCCTCTGGTCCTTTGTCAAATGAACAGAGTGGAATAAACATTCTAGAAGTAATTCCTAGAGTCCTCTTTATTTGTCACTTTTTGATTCGAAACCACAGATAGATCCCCAATACACTTGAGGGCCTGCTCTGACATCCTTTCAGATATGTGACAATGGATTCAAAACCAGTCCTGGTGGTTTTTGATGGCTGATGGGCCAGAGTGACAGAATGAGAGCCACTTCCCTTAGGCAATCAGCAAGGCATGGCAAAGTTCCTGATGACCCTGAGCGCCACCACACTTCTTTTTAGAGCCTACAGTTCACAACACGTGGGATGAAAAGCTGTAATGAAACCCCTTACATTTGTATACATGCCTTTTGAAGCTTGTAAAGTGCTTTCACCTATTTTATTTCATGTAAGTCTCACAATAAACATGGAAGGCATTGTTCTTCTCAGATTACCAATGAGGAAGCTAAGACACTGAGAGACAAGGGACTTGCCCCAGGTCACCAGGGTGCCAGTCCGCCCCTGTTTGTTTTCCCCTGCTCTGCTTTGCATCAGAGAGACCGACAATGTTCCAGGCGCCCTAACCTGTTGCTTTAAGGCCAGTTGGGCTGATGGGAGTCTCTGACAGGAAGTTGAGGGAGAGGAGGAGAGAAGCAGGCTCTGTCTTCTCTGTCTGTCTCCAGCGGCCTCTCCATCAGTGGCTTCATGTGCTCTGTGCCTTCGGCTCCTGCCAAATCCATGCCCTGATCTTGTAACACCACCTTCTCTTATGTCCCTCCGGTGGTTTCTTCCTGCCGTTGCTAATCTCTGGTTCCTCACCATCCCATTTATAGCTTCTCAGTTCTTCTATCACCTGTGCATCCAGTTCCTTATATTACATTTCTGATGTTGAAAGACCTAGAGCGGTTTCTGTCTTCTTGGTTGGGCCCAGAGTGCATCCCCGGGCTTGGAAATCATCTCTATGAGGAGCTATAATCAGGGCAGAAACGATGTGAGACAGACTCGTGTATGCGTGTGTATGTATGTGTGTCCATATGTAAGAACCTTTCTCCCAGGAACCCAGCTGATATATCTTTGGATCTCGAGATGCCAGCATGGTGCCCGGCATGCAGGAGGCACCAGTAGATGTTTGCTGACCTAATATATCTATTTGGTAAAACAAACCAGGCCAGGGTGGCTGTGTAGTTTATCTCTAAGTTTATCGCCAAATGTCTATGAGATATAAGAACGACAGGTCCTTCTGGTCTTTAAAATGTAGCAATGAGCCATTTGGCCACATTCTACAAGGCCACACAGGGAACTACATTGATTGCGATTTCTTTAGGATCTTTCTGATTTTGAACCATAGTAGTTGTTTCAGATGGAAAGATATCAATGAGTTGAAACTTGGGAAAATGAACAATTTCCAGACTCAGAGTAGGTGAAAACGGGATTGACAGCATGGGCAAACATGGGGAAAAAACATTCTTTAAATTGTGTTTTCTTATACTTATGCAGGCAGAGTTTAACAGAGTGTACCGTGGGCTGGGAAATCTAGGTGGTGAGGTCAGCTTTGCCATCAGCCATGTAGCCTTGGGCAGTTCATTTCTTGCTGGAGCGTGACTCTTCTTAGGAGAATAGATTAGGGCACACAGAGAGGTACCAGGGATGTGTGTGCACAGAGGAGAACTCATGTAAAGTGGTGGAAGGAGGGTGGCCTCGGAGGAAACCTGCCCTGCAGGCACCTTGACCTTGGATTTCCAGCCTCCACAACTGTGAGAAAATAAATATCCATTATTGAAGGCACCTAGTCTGTGGCATTTTGTTATGGCAGCCCCACCAAACTAACATGGAGACTTATGTTGGATTCATTCATTCAACAAATATTTATGGAGCATCTATTATGTCCCAGGCACTGATTCTTGAAATAGGGCATAGAGTGCTGAGAAAAAAGGGCTTCTGCTCTCAGAAGCTTAGTCTAGTGCAGCCGTGGGCAAACTACGGCCCGCGGGCCAGATCCGGCCCGTTTGAAATGAATAAAACTAAAAAAAAAAAAGACCGTACCCTTTTATGTAATGATGTTTACTTTGAATTTATATTAGTTCACACAAACACTCCATCCATGCTTTTGTTCCGGCCCTCCGGTCCAGTTTAAGAACCCATTGTGGCCCTCGAGTCAAAAAGTTTGCCCACCCCTGGTCTAGTGGAAGAGATTGACAATCAAAAGATCACATGAGCAGTGTGGAAAGAGCGGGAAATGGGGTCCACATGCTCTGCAGGAGCACAGTGCTGCCGGGGGGCGGGGCGGGGATGCTGGCAGAGGGATGTTTCATGGTAGGTACTGTTTTATTCTCAGCACGACTGCAGTGCCGAGCCCATAGCCAATACTCTGTAAATGTGGTCTGGCTTTAATGGAAGGCTCTGATCTCTCAATTCTCTATGTGGAATAACATGATTTCTTAGCATTCAAGGAAAGACAGATGCTACTAAGAGCTGCCTTTATAGGGCCCACAAAGCTGAGGCAGTGGGAAGGCCAATAGATGAGAAGGGAGAGGAAGTGGGTACTCATCTCAGCCCCGCCGCAAGCCCGTGGGGTGGTGACCCGATACAACGCCCTTCCCTTGTCTGGACCTCCACTTCCTCATCTTCAAAAATGAAGAGGTTGGAGGGGTTCATCTCTAAGATCTCATCTAGCTCTGTGAAATCTCTTCCGAAGTCTAGTTCACGAAAGATTAATCTCCAAAGGAGGAAGAAAGGGACAGAGGGAGGCAGGGGAAGGGGAGAGAGGCAAGAGGCTCCCCCATTTTTTGTATGAGACCTTGGCCAAGAGGTTGCCTCTGAGTCTCAGCATCCTTTTTCTTGAAAGGTGAGGGGGTTAGTTATCTTTCATATTCATTCTGTTCCCAAAGATTCTATGCCTATGAGTATTAGGGAACTCTTGGATCTTCTGTACCCGAGTGTTCATTAATTTCAACAGGAAGGCATCCCTGGGCCAAGAGTCTGCAGTAGATGTCATGAGGATCGGCCTCCAATCCTCATGCACAGCATTCAGTTATGAGCACATAAACTGGTTTCTGCAAACAGGAAGTCTTAGAAACGCAACCCTTTACTCACCACTTATTTTTCACTTAATAACTAGATCATCAACTAAGTCAATCCCCCCCTGAGAGAGACCATAGAAAACATACAAAACTAAGGATTGGTCTGCTGACATTTCCTGGAAAGAAAGATGTTACTTTCTTTTACCCAACTACTCACAGTGAGGAAAAGTTACCAGAAGTATCTTAAAAACCAAATTTTATTAGAATGGCTTGGGCAAGGAGTAGATCAATTAAAAGATAAAATTAAATTATCAATGTCCTACAATAGGGAAATGCGTAAGTTAATTTTATTACATCCATATGAAATTTTATGCAGCACTTTAAAAAGTATTTTAAAAGATTATTTTACAACATGTGGAGATACAATATAATAAGTGAAAAAAAGCAGGATACAAACCATAATTTAACATAATCTTAATTTTGTTAAATACACACTATACATCATACATATACATTAAAAAAGACCTGAAAAAATACTCCAAAATACTAACAGCAGTAATATCCAGAAGGAGGAAGTATGAGTGATTTTATTTGCTTCTTTATGCTATTTTACGTTTTCAAATTTCCAGTGATATGTATTCATTTCTTGGTTTAGTCATTCAGCAAAGATTTCTTGTGTCAACTATGAGCCAAGTATGTTGTAGGTGCTAGTGAAAGCGGCAAATCTCAGCCCTCTGCAGCTTAGCCTCTAGTAAGTTGACCCAGATACGAAAGAAGAAAAATCAGTAAACAAACAAGAGGATGTGGACGGTATTATGTGCTCTGAACACATCCAGTCAGGGTGATGGGAAGGGAATGAGCGGGGCGGTGCACCTGCCTTGCATGGATGGTCAGGGAGGGCAGCCCTGAGGAGGGGCCAATAGTCCTGAAACGGAAGGACATTCTCATCACAGGGAACGACCGGGATGCGTGGGCCTGACACCCTGGGCACCACGGGTCTGGGAGGATGTTTGGCTTCTATTGTAGGCCAGTGGGGGCCACAGGAAGCTTTCTCGTGGGAGTGACCAGGTGACACGCTGCTCAGACAGATGGCTCTGGCTGCAGGGTGCAGAGGGGCTCCTGGTGGTGAAGGCAGAGTAGAAGCAGGGAGACCTCTTAGGAGACAAGTTTTTCTTTATAATTCGCCAATTCTGGGACATCAGTTTCCACTACTGTAAAATGAGAGGCAGTTGGGCAAGGTCCATGATTTCTAAGAGCACTTCCAGTACTTAAACATTAAAATACACATTATTGTTGGGTACCTGTTGACCTGTCTTGTGAAAAATGTATAAGCTTCTAAACACAGGGCCCAAGCCTGTCTCTGCTTATCCCCAGCACAGGGCCTCGCACCTGGAAGGCCCATGGGGCATACACAGTGCCTGCAGGGGTCTGTGGGGAGTGGGGAGTGTCATTCTTGCAGTCGGTTTCCTCTGCGCTTCCTGCGAACTCACCTGCTGAGACCGTTGTCCCAAAGGCAATGGGGAGCCACGGAAGGCTCTTCGGCAAAGCTGACTTCTGTGTGTTAGCAAGTGCACGCGGGCGGGCGTGCTGCAGGAGGTCTGGAGGGGGCCAGGTGTGGAAGCGGAGAGACAGAGAGACACCGAATTTTACTAGAGAATCCCCCTGGGCTGTGGCTTTCCAAGTGAGCCCCCTGTGAAAGCAGGGACCTGCCCGTGGGGAAGGGCCACCTCGCAGAAGCCCACCTCTGCCGGGCTCACACAGGGAGACAGAGTGAGAGCTCTGCCTACTCAGAGTTGGGGAAATAAGGCACAAAGAGACCAAATGACTCATTTGCCAAGGATTTCTGACTTCAGGGCCTCCTCTCATCTAATGTGAAAACCAGACTCTACTTAGCGTGTCATCCACGGAGCAGGAGGGCTGTGTCTGTGCCAGATGGAAGGGAGCATCAGGGTGGGGTGGGGAGGGGAGAGGGAGGCAAGTGTCCTGGGCAGAAACCGTGACCAATGCTCCAGTACCTTCATTTGGACACTCCCTTAATCCAAGAAGGGCTAAAACTGGCCGCGGAGCTTGCCTTATGACAGCAGAGCGATCAGACAAAAGGAATAAGCCCAGTTGAGTCAGCCGGATGGTAATCCTCCTGGAGAGCATGCACATCCAACGAAAATAGATCAGAGGCTCTTTCCCAAGACACGGCGCCTGGAGATGCTGGGACCAAGCCCCTCACGTGAAGATGGGGAGGGACGGTGCCACCCCCCAGAGATGGGGAGGGAGCTGTCCCACAGAGTCAGGGCTGGGACTCGGACCCCGCTCTTCCCATTCGGAGGTCAGGGCTCATCTCACTTCTTCACAACTCAGTCTGGGTCCAACTCTTTATTTGCCAAACCTGTATTCAGGCACAACCGCAGGGGGCAAGTAAAGTGATTTCAAAGCCCCTTGTGTATATTGTGTGTTCCCATGTACACACACACACACACACACACACACACTGCTTTAGTTTGGTGAGGTCTTTTTTTTTCCATTAAGTACTATGGACCATTAATATTACTTAAGTATCTGCGTTCACCACCCCAATTCAAAGGCACAGTTCACAGAACCTAGAAGCAGCTCTACTCCAACCCCTTTGTCTTGCAGATGAGGACTGGGCCACAAAGGACCAGTGCTCTTTCTAGACTGCGAAAGGAAAGCAGCATGCTGTAGTACACATGCCTTACTTTATTTTTTTTAATATATTTTTATTGATTTCAGAGAGGACGCATATTTTTTTAAATATATTTTTATTGATATCAGAGAGGACGCGAGAAGGAGAGAGATATAGAAACATAAATGATGTGAGACAATCATTGATCGGTTGCCTCCTGCATGACCCCCACTGGGGATCAAGCCCACAACCGGGGCATGTGCTCTTGGCCAGAATTGAACCCGGGACCCTTCAGTCTGCAGGCCAACGCTCTATCCACTGAGCAAAACTGGCCAGGGCAGCCCATGCCTTACTTTCTGTTCTCAAGCACAGACTCTTGAAAGGAAGGGGGTAGAGAGCTAGACGATCTCCAGCTTATGGCCTTGGCAGGGGCCTGACATCTTGGCATGCTAATTAGTGAATTTCTAAAGAAGAGCTTTACCTTCTTGGACAGTTTTTGCTATCATGGTCACAATCATCCATTAAATAAACATTTACTGAATGTCCACTCTGCTGGGTCTGTTATGTACTTTCAATCTCTTTTAATTTTCATAAGACTGTGATGCAGTGTATCGCTTCTTTTCTTTTCTTTCTTTCCAGAGAGAAATACAGAAATGTGTCCACGTCCTAGACTCAGGAAGGTGGCAGAGTTGGGATCTGACCTTCTGCTCACTTCTATTATGCCAAGTGCCTCTGCTATGTGGTGATCTCGACTCCACTGTGGATACTGTGTGGCTGGGGAGGGCAGGTCTCACAAGCCTAGAGGACTGTGGGGCCAGGTTTCTCAGACCCCACCCTTCCCTGGGCTGCTAAGCTCAGCAGTGAGCTCCCTGTTGCATCTGAGGTTTATAAGCCCCACCTAGAGGCTCAGGGTGGGATTCCTGGCAGCCAAGACCCACGGTGCTGGGCCTGGCTATGAAGAGGCCCAGAGCAGAGCAAAGATCATTTGCTGGCAAGGACTGGCCTTGAGGAGTTTGGTTGGTCCATAGCTCTGAAGGGAACACAGCAAGAGCGAATCCAAAGGATTGGACTCAGACCACAGAAGAGAAATAGAGCCTGGGACATAGTTTTAAAGAGTTTGCTGGAGGAAGCCCCCTTGTGTTTTATGTGTACACACCTTTCAGAGCAGGCCCTGAGAATGTCCCACACAGGACAGGAATTTCCTCTAGTGTCCCCGATGGCATTGCATTTCTGCTTTAATGTGTCCAGGAACAGGAAGCTGACGACCTTGCAGACTATTGTAATTTTCAGAAAGTTCCAGTATTCGTCTGCTACCTGTGCATTGGGTCCAGATCTGCCCTTTGGTTTGCAAAAGCTCAACGGGTTTCCTCCCAGCAGCACTCGGGATCATTTGAAGACAACTTTCACTTTTTATACCGGGGTCCCGCCAAGTGTGCTGAGCAGAGTCAGAAGTTTGCCCGCTGTGAATAGGTGTCCTCTCTAAAACAAACACTTCAAAACAAACAGACAAAAGCCCGTAAACAGCATTCTGTGGGCATGTAGGTGAAAGCGGGTCAACCAGGTACGTTTCCTGCAAGACTGTTTGTTCACAACTGTTACTATGCTGTGCAGAGCGTGAGCTCCAGCAGAAAGCACTGGGCGAGCAACGTTTCCCAAGTGTTTGACCTCCCACGCTTTTTATTTTTTCTCCCAATGCTCCTTACTGTTTTCCATATAGACCATCAGAAATGCTGTTTGGAAAATGCTTCCCTACACAAATCCAGGTTCTTCCTAACATTGTCTCCAAGCTAAAAAACCAGGCTCCTTCAACTATTTATTTCAGGATCTTAGTTCCTGTTCTCTAGTAGGGCCATCAGATTAAAATACAGGATGCCCCTTTAAATTGAATTTCAGATAAATGATCTTTTTTTGGGGGGAGGGGGTAGAAGTATCTTCCATGTAATATTTGGAACATACCTACATGATAAGAGAACTCCTTGCTTATCTGAAATACAAATTGAACTGGAGGCCCTGTATTTTTATTTGCTAAATCTGGCAAGCCTAGAAGGGCCCAAATGCCCTTCGTCCCTGCAAAGACGTTTCCCTAAGAACTGGACACAGTAGCCCAGGGGTGGACTACGACTGAGACAATTGATGACCTTGGGAGCCACCTTCAATTCCATTTTTTTCCGTCATGTTTTTAAAAGGAAAATGGTAATATTGTTATGAATGGTTAGTGGCCAGCCTGTGGCTGACAGGTACCAGATAGCTTTCCGAACCCACTGGCTAACTCCAGAAACCAATTTTCCCTCCCTCACCCCTGTTCATCAGTATATTTAAGTTTCTCTGGTGTTAGTATTAGGAAGCTTGATCCAAACATCATTTATAATCCCCTTTATTGTCTGTCTTCTCCACTCGACTGTAAGAAGCTTCAAAAAATAGGGACCAACCATGTTTACCTTGGTCATGGTTGTACCTCTGGTAGCCGGCACAGGTGCCAGCATAGGTAAGTGTTCAAAGATCTTTGAATAAATGACTTAATGACTTAATCACACTCTGGAAAGCGAAGCAAACCAGATAAGCTGATGCTCTGAAAAGAAGAGCTTGCCAATGGGAGTTTTCCTCACGGTTGGGATTTGTCATCTACCCCACGTCTTCCCAGACCCATTAAATCCTGCTCACCTGTGTTGAAGCCAATTCCATTGGTAGATGCCTGTGCAAAACAAGAACATCTAATTGCTATGACTAAAATAAAACATTTCAACCAAACATGAGCCGTTTTCCAGAAGCTGAAATACTTCTGGTAGCCTGCAATTTTTATCAAGGTGTGGAACTTGGCCCTTCGCAGCAGGCTGGCCTGTGCCCAGTGGGTGTGGGAGTGGGGCAGATCACGCCGGGTCTTCCCACAGAAACTTCCTGATCCAGAGGAATTAGGCAACGTGAACAAGGGCAGCCTCAGTGGCGGGGCAGGTATAGGAAGCAGGACACAGCATCCCATCACTCTGACCTGGTGAACGTGCATCTGGTGTCTGGCACGCGGGACCAGAAAGACTTGGAGTTTTTGCTCTAAGACATAGTTGATAGAACTGGACGCTGCCGCCACCTAACATGAGCTCACCCATGCTTGGGGCTTGTCAATATTGAAAGCATCCTGGGGACTGTCCCTGGAGCAGGAGATTATGTGCAGCTTGGCAGCTGTGGCTTCAGTGCTGGGTGTGTGTGTGTGTGGGGGGGGGTGTTAACCCTGAATCTATATATATAAAAGGCTAATATGCAAAGTGTCCCCTCGGGAGTTCGACCGAAGACTGCTCGCTATGATGTGCGCTGACCACCAGGCGGTGGCACAGAACGAAGGAAGGCCCCAGTCAGCAGCCAGCAGCTGGGGAAGGGAGGCCCCGGCCAGCAGCTGGAAGGCCCCTATTGGCCCTGATCGCCAACCAGGCCTAGGGACCCTACCCATGCACGAATTTTGTACACCAGGCCTCTAGTTTATTTATAAGATAAAATACAGAGAAGTACAGCAAGGAGAGCCCTGGGTTCCAGGAGGATAGCAGAGTGCAGTCTAACTTGTGTTGCTTCCTGAGGATAAGTATAAAGATCTATGTTCAAGGCCCAATCCATGCCCTTAGACAAGTCTTTTAACCTCAGTCTTTTTGTCTGTGAAATGGGAACAACCATCCATGCTGACCTTAGATTTGTGAGGATTGGATAAGACAGCAGATATGAAAGCCCTCAAGAGCTGGATCAATACGAGAGAGAGTTACGACACAGTGTCCCCTTGAGCACAGTGCTCTGGCCCTCAGCGCTTGATGGATCTGGCAGGTTGCTGCCAAGAGAGCACAAAATAGCACCCAACTGGGAGCAAAGAAAGATGTTCCTTGCACAGCCTGAAGCAAAATAAAAAGAGCTTCACATTACATTATATAATTCCTTTTAATCATGGAAGAAAACATTTGCCAAGCGCACACTTGAAGACATACTCCGTGGGTAGGAGTTTTTGGACTGTGCAGATTCACTTGGGAACATCTTGATGGCCCCGAGATGTAAGGCCGTAGGTGAGCCTTCAATGTGGCCTGAATGTTCCTATTGATCTCCCTGAGTCTGTTTCTGGCCTGGCCCAGGCCCTTGCTGGCTTTGCTGGTACACAGGAGCCAAATGCACACACATGTAGTTCTAATTCATTGGAGGGAAAGTAAGGCAGGGTGTGTGGCTGCTAAGTGACTTGCTACTTCCTCTGCTGTGAGATGCTACACCCACTGGAGGGAAATTCGTTAATGCGTAAATATGTGTGTACGAGAGTCTGCCGAGCCAAGGCAGCAGGACACCGAGTCAGACCTCGTGCCTGAAGAGGGCTTTCCTGCCGGGCTTTGTCTGTTCCTTCCTCCAGTGTCACATTCCCCGCAGTGGTCCCTTATGGAACATACTACTTCCAGCCCCACACGGTCCCCACCAGGACCCACAGACCTCTGATTCCCATGCTTCTGTTTACTTCTCTCTATTGCCAACTCTCTGCAAAGAGCACTCGGGGCTTGGAGCTGGCCAGAGGTTCTGCTTACGACTCTGGGAAGGCACAAGGCAATCTTTATGCAACCCGACCTGCCCATCCTCCCCTCCTTGCCTGGGCCAAGAATAGTCAATGATCGTGTTCTGGAAGAAACCCCACCTTGTCACTGGGTGCTCTGAGCCGAGAGGAGGGGGAGCAGAGCTGGAGGCACATGCGTGAGGCCAAGCCGCAAAGCCCGAGGCTCCAAAGTCAGAGGGCTCGGCTCTGATGCGCCACTTCCCCATCCCTCGTCAAGGACAAGCCTAGTCCTGATGGTACCCTGCGAGGAGGGTGTCTGCCCGCCTCCCAACGCCCACTGGGTTTATATACACCATGTGTGTAAACATACGGGTGTGTTCACAGAGGCAGCATCTGCCAGTGAACGCTCATATGGAAGCATGCATTTCTAAGAAACACACAGTGTGCCTCTGAGCCCATATGTGTGCACCGATCTACGCAAGAGTGCTTTCGTATGAGTGGGCATACTGTCAGAGATCGCCTCAAAGTTCAAATCGGATCTCTGCTGTGCACATAGCGATGGCTCCTAAATGCTCTTAGGATAAAGACCTTCAGGTGTGGCCCCTGCCCCCTTTGGCAGCTTCATCCTGCACCTGCTGTGCTCTCCCTCTGCACACCGGCTGCACTGACCTTCTCTTAGAACTTCTTATGCACGAGAGGCTTCCTTCCAGCACAGGGCCTTTGCATGTGCCTTTCTCCCCGAGTGGCATATTCTTCTCTCCTCTCTTTCTCTAGAAATGATCTGGCCTTCCTTAGCTCTCGGCCAAAACCTGACCTCCCGGGAGAACCTTTACTGAGCTCTCCGTCTTGCTAGAAGATGCCCCCAAAACACCTGTATCTCCTTCTTAGCAGCTATCCCAGTTGCAACTTTGCATAATTTTTCAAAACCTCTCTCTCCCATTACGCAGACTCAGGAAGAACACAGTGACCATGCATTGAATTAAGGGTTCATATACTTACCCAGGAAGAGGGGTCAGTGTAGGAGCCTGCCCTTACGTAGCACTGAGGTAGCAGTGGGACCATGACTACTAGACATGGCATGTTCGCTGATTTGGAGCACACGGAAGTGTGCTGGGGAACCCGTGTGTGTATTTATCTAAGGAAGAATGATTAGACCCGAGTGCATCTGTGTCCTCTAGGGATGTGCATATTCGTATGGAAGTAGACACAGAAGAACCTCCAAGTGAACATATATGTATGTGAAAATGCACGTGGGTATCTGTGTCGATATGGGTGTTGGCATCAATGACCAAGTCTGTGTGTGTGTCAGTGTGTTTATCTGGGAGGCGTATGTATATGTATGAGTCATACCCTTCTCTGCAGCTGGGCGGGTCCCCCTTCTGATTTTGAAGTAGGAGGGGGGTGTACATTAGGCAAATTGATTCACACAGACCTCAGTGTGATTTGCCTTGACCAAGGCAGAGTGTCCAGGAGCAAGGGGCACTGGACAAGGAGCCCATCATGGAGCAACATCCCCCTCTCTTCCTGGGCTGCTCCTTCCTGGTTTTCAGGCAGAGGCTCTGGGACCACGTGACAATGATGCTATTGGGAGGCATAACTGTTGTCACAAAACACATTTGTAATCAAGTGCCTGATTGCTCAAGGCTCTTGATTATCACCTTCCTTCTCTCTAGTCATGTTGTATTTTTAAATTGTTTTCACCTACATTGTTTTATTTGATAACAGGAAAGTTAGAATCGAGTTGATTGGCAGCAGCATTATTTTGGTGAATGCGCGCAGCTGTACGGGATCATGTTTTCCATGCCTTCATCCTACATCCTCTTGAGCAGGGAAGGGTAGGAAGGGGAAGGCAGTGTGATTTCTAGGTCCCCGAATGCGATCCTCAGAGCACCTGACTCACCGTCCTCTACAGGAAGCTGTGGCAAAACCCAATCGCTGGCCCTCAACCACAGCCTGTTAGATCAGAATCTCAGGGGTGGAGGTGGGGGAGAAAGGGTGCCGGGAGAGGGGGAGGGGCATCAGGAATGTGCAATTTCTCAGAATTTCCCCCCCAATCACTGTTGGGGCTCTCTGCCAGGTTTGGGACCTACTGCAGTAAAATAAAATACTGTCAGGAGATTCACACCAAAACTGACCCCACTAGCCCTTCCGCAGTCCTTTAGAAAGAGATTTCTAAGGCTGGCCACTCGGGCCCTGGAGCCTGAGCCGCCGTTCTCTAGGGCTGAGGGAGCCAGGTGAGCAGCTGGATTTCTAGAGAAACACGGTGGCAGGAACTTAAACCGGCAAGGGAGCCTGACTGTTTGTGGGCAGCACAGGCTTATGGGCGCAATACATCTCACGAGAACAGTGAGTACCTCTCCAACAAAACAAAACAAACCAAACAAAGCAGGCTTGTCTGCAATATTTAGAAACATCTAATAGGCGTTTTATAGAGAGAAAAGTGGGCAGGAGAACGGAGACAGAATGGGGATGGTGAGGGCAACTCCCCGGGAAGGGCAGTCGTGCTCTGGGACACCAGGCCCTGGCTGCGAGATCAGTAATGGCGAGGCTGGAAAGAAAACAGGGGCTCCCAGGGACTCCACTTTTGCTTCGTCATGGGTGTTGCTGCTGTGATTTCCAAAAATTGTTTTCGCTTCCTGGATAAATGAACACATTCAGAAACTCCAGTCTTCCCCTCACAGCGCTGGGAAAATAAGAATGGAACGAGCAGGAGAGATGGTCCTCGCCTGGCCCCGGTCCTCCCTCATGGCTGACCGGCCTCTGGCCACCTGGGCTCCAACGTGAAGGGCCCGCTCAGTGCCCAGCCCACCCTGGTAATCGCTAATGTGAAACCTGAGATGTTGACACAGATCTGGGCAGAGAACTGGGAACAGCACTCCATTTCCAGATGTCAAGGGTTTCCGGACTCAAAAGCAGTGATTTGACTCAGCGCAAAGCCGTGGGCCGGTACAGGTGCCTTCCTCTGCCCCCGACCTGCCAGGGGCAGCTCAGTCCTGCTGAGCTGACTCAGGTGAAGGACACCGAGCTGCCAACTCTCAGGGCAGCCTGGCTTCCTGGCTTCTACTTAGCCACAACCCACTTAAACAGCATGGGCTTACCCCTTAGCTCCAAGCTCAGACATTAATCCGGCCTCTCTGGAAAAATCCCTGGAGGATCACCAAAATGCGCCCATAAGCAACGTCCTCTCAGCAGGGTCTCTCTCCTCTCTGACCTGACCCCGAGCACAGCGGCTCTGGGTCGGCACACCTGGCTTTCCTCCAGTGAGTCCTGTGATCTTCGACAACTTAACTCCTTTAAGTTTCAGTTTCCTTTCTGATAAGATGGAGACAAATATAATCATGAGCCACTCTGATCGCAAGAGGTGCTCCATGGAATAGAGACTCAATGTTGCACTTTTCAAACAGTGGGTATTGGTCACCATATCACTTGAATAGACTGATGTTCACCCAAGTCCACAGGCCAGCACAGTGGCACCTAACAAGGCAGAGGGAACCCTGCCCTGGGCGTTCCCCGGGGCCGAGACCGTGCTTTCAAAGTCAGAGCCCAGGTGCGAGTGAGCTTTCAAAGAGACAAGTATAGAAACATCTTTTCATCCACCAGCAAGGGGTGGGGAGGGAGCATTCTGTTTCATTTATACAATGCATCTCTGTAAGCCTGTTCCTCAAAATGTGGTCCATGGACCACCCATGTAGGAAAAACCTGGCAAACTTGCTAAAATGCAGATTTTTAAAAATACATATTTATTAATTAAATTGATTGGGGGTGACATTGGTCAACATGAACATACAGGTTTTAGGTGTGGGTTTCTATGACACAAGATTTGTATATTGCACTGCATGCTCACCACCCAAATTCAAATCTTCTCCTGTCACCTTATATTAGGACCCCCTTTCCCCCCAACCCCCTTTCATCTGGCAACCACCACACTGCTGTTTGTGTTCATGCATTTCAGATTTACAACAACATGGATGAACCTTGACAACATTATGCTAAGTGGAATAAATCAGTCAGAAAAAGCTAAGAACAATATGATTTCACTCATGTGTGGGGTATAAAATGCAGATTCTAGAGCCCCAGCTCAGATCTCCCAATCTAGATGCCCTGGGGTGATAATTCAAAAATGCTGACCACTGTTCCTGCTAGGCCGGTAGACCTGTAGGAATTATCATACCTGGAACATATGATACATAAAACACACACAAAGAGACATGTAAAAGTATTCGTGGTGGGTTTAAAATCTATGAGTAATCTAATTCCATTTTTATTAAAAATATATTTATACACATTGTATAGCCATGCTTAGGGCAAGGACTGGGAGCCTATGCATCCCAGGCAACAATGGCTGTGTCTAGCCGGTAACGTTATCTGTAATTGTGCTCATTTTGTGCTTTCATAATTTTTTTAAATGTTCTACGATTTTTAATATTATCTTTTCAGCAAGGAAAAACAAAGTACTTTTAAAATAAAAGCAATGAAGCCAGATGTGCAGCACTGAAGACTTCCTGAAATCTTACAGATGTCAACCCAGGTATTTCTCACTAGAGATGATGAGACAGGCCTAGAGCAGGGAAGTGACCAGCCCGGGGTTGCCCAGCCAATTAGTGGCTGGCTATGCCAGACTCCAAGTCTCAGGCTCTTAGACCGGAGGGCTCTGAAGTGCTCGGTGCAGGCCAGGGACCTGCCTCCCTTCCTTCCAGGCCCACGAGGGTGACAGAAAGACCACAGGAAGTGCAATGATTCCGCGGGTGGGGAAGGATGTAATAGCCTTTGCAGACAGAACTGTGCAGCCCTCGTTACTCTCTCTCTGGGAGTTAGTAGGTCATTTGCAAAAGGCATGGGAAGAGCAGCTGATGAAAAGGTCTAATAGTTTGGAAAACTGCTTAACCTTCCTGCTCTATTTCTGGATTTTCAGGGCCAAAGACTGTTGAGATCCTGATTTCCCTCAGAGGTTTTCCTGTTTAGGAATGCAGTGAAACCTCTGAAATCCAATTGAATTGGGAGCAGCGTAGCTGGGATTAGGGAACAGTCGGAATACTTTTTAAAAACATTCAGGTCTATTGTTTTCAAGGACATAGAATTCACAGACTTGAAAGGAGCTTAGACCCGCTCCCGCTCAGTGCAGGAACTCCGTGTGCTTCGTCCTGCACTGAACTTCATTTGGGCTTCCTTGAATGCTCCCAACGACAGGAGGCTCACTATGCTGATAGGTAACCTATTTCACTCTTGGAAAAGTTTTTCCTTCACCTGAGCTGGAATCTACCTTCCTCTGAGGTTCTGCTTGCCTTCTGGTTTTCATATAGAACTGAAAAGCTCTTCTTCCTCCAATGGTTTGAAAATATCTGAAGGCAGTTATCATGCACCAATAGTCTTTTTCTGCAGGCTGACCACCACCAGGATATTCAACCATTATTTATATAATAAATGTGATCAACTCTAATTAAAAATATAAACTGCTGTCTCTACTTAGCCTCTATATCTATATCTAAAAATTTATATCTATATATTTATATCTATCCATATCCATTCTGCTGTCTCTACTTAGCCTCTATATCTATATCTAAATATTTATATCTATATATTTATATCTATTCATATCCATTTCTATATCTATATCCATATCCATATCTCTATCTATCTATCTATCTATCTATCTCGATATCGCTATAGATATGGATATTCAGAGAGCTTAGAGACCACCTGCGCAGGCCATTTTATAGATCCAGGCTTCTTTTCACCTCACCTTGACTCCTATTATTCATAAGACACCCGTACTTCTCAAGTTCTTGAAAGTGCTTGGGAAGTTTGTTCTCTTAGGTATGTCAAAAATGCCTCTTCCACATTATATTTGCACAGTCAGTGAGGTAGGGATTAGAACAGAGCTGAATTTGGTGTACGTTACATTGTCGATGAAAAGTCTCATTCAAAGTGCATTGACCCTCCTTGCTCTTTGCTGTCAGGTCACCTGTCTCCCTTGCCCAGGATGATACCTCAGTATGGATAACACACTACAGGGCCACGTAGGCCTGCACGTTTCCCACAAGGTTCAGCTAAGTGCTCAGTTTAGGAGACCTTTCCAGCCTAGGAACGAAAAATGAAGTTGCCAGGACCAGAGGCGGGCTGTCCTTCTGCTTTACCCCGTGCTTGTTTAAAAGTTTCACATCCTCTTTTCAGTTTGGACTAATTCTCTGATGAAAAGACAAAGCAAAGATTCAGAGAAGCGAACTGGGCATGCCAGTGATTGGTTTCCTGTCCCAGTCCCCAGCAGCCATGCAGTCACATGCTTCGGAGGGAACATTCCTCCGTGCCCCAGCCCACAGCACTCTCCCTCTTCTCTCAACAAGGTATTGCATTTCCAGTTCTTACACTTGTCCTGGCGCAGCAGACAAGCTGCCTCATGCTGCTTCCTGGTTTGCATGTGTGCTGGGCTCCATGGGTGCTGGACTCACATGGTCCTGGGTTCCAGTCCTGACTCTGCAACTGGCCAGCTGTGTGGCTTTGGAAAGTTCCTGAACCTTTCTGAGCCTCCGTTTCCTCATTTGTTAGATGCGGACAATTATGCTACCGACATCAGAAGGCTGTCAAGATGACATAATGCCTAAAAAGGTGCCTAGCACAGTCCCTAACATTCAGCAAGATTCCATACAAAGGATCTGTTTAATATTATTAATATGATGCTACAGGAGGCAGAGACTGAACCCTATATTTTTCTTATACTGCACACAGTAGATGCTCTATACTAGCCCCCAACTGATTCCGGTCTAGGCTTCCTTGGGCAGTAGGTTCACCGGAAATATTCTAAGCGTCTTGTAATGACAGTTCCTATTTCCAAGCTCCTTTTCCCCAGATTCCCTCCCCCAATAACGATCTGAGAGTGGGGAGGGGGGAGAGGGGGGGAGAGGGCGGGACCCATCCTGTCCTGCCACTTTGCACACCTGTCAACTTGCATCTCAGGATAAGGTTCTCATTTGACAGAATCCGAGGACTTGCTGTCCAGGCAAAGAAAACTTTATGACCATGAAGCCAACACAGACCTTATGTAACCAACCTGTCAGCAAACAGAGGCACAGAGGGACACTGGCAAATTCCTGCCCCAAAAGAAACAAATCGAAACAAAAGGAGGTAGAAAGCAAGGGACTGAGACATGCCTAAAATGCTCCTGCTTGTCAAGACCCTTAAAACTGATCAACGCTCTTAAAAGTATTCTTCAAAGGACAGGAATATGGCTAAACTCCCTTTTACCGGGGGATCTAAATTAACATTCATAGCTGAACTTCTAACTGACATTACATCAGATGCTCCTCTAACCAAACAAGCATGTACAGTATAATTTCCTAATTGCTGACCAATATCTGCTGAGGACTCTTGCTGAGTCAAAGAACATTCTTTCTCTTGTTCCCTACAGCAGATGGTTTGTTTATTGCCTGAATTTTGTGTTACTAATTTTGTGTAAAAGCAATAAACACCCCCACTGAAATGAATTTGTTATGTGACAGCCCCAGGTCAAAGCCTCCACAGTGGAGGGTAAGGGCAGATTTCAATGGGCATGTGGTGGACAGGATACACCAGTTCCCGGACCTCCTGACACCCTGGCTGTAGCCCCGTCTCTCATGTCCTTGGCTTCTTACCTTGAGCAGGTCATTCCCCCTTGTAGGCTTTTGGTCTCTGCCGATGTCGAATGCTTTCTATGGGCTCTTCCAAGTCCGAGATCCCGTGAGGCTACGAGGAGTGTGGGGATTAACTGGAGAAGCTGCCTGCATCTCTAGGTGTGGGGCCCAGAGCAGGAGAAGGGGAATGTGATAACAGGTATGAAAGCCTTTGGAGAAAGAGGAAAGGTGCTGAATGGCAGACACTCTCCAATTCTCCACGGTCGGTTCCAAAATCATAGGCACCCAACTTTCTCCCGAGAGCTCAGCGCTCACCCAGACACCCATCACTGAACTGACAGGAAGCAGAAGGGGCCAGTGCTTTTCTGGTTGGGGACCGTGGCTGGGACAGAGGGAAGAGAAACGTGGAATCAGCTTTATAAGCGAGTGAAATGGCAATGAACCCTGCAGGCTGATCTCCAGGCTAGCGTTGCCAAGGAGGACGCTCCACCCGGTCAAACCTGGGCCAAGCCCTGGCTCAGACACACAGGCAAAAATAGAAAGGGGGTGAGAGAAGAAATGTGTTTACTTTTGTGATTTTTCCCTCATGCGCCTTCTAACAGCATTATCTCTCCACAAACAGGCAGTAACAGCTCCCAGGCCTGGCTTCCATTGATAAACCCTCCCCAACAGTTCAGCCCATAGTCAGTATCTGGGCAGCTGGAAGGTGCACTCGGAAGGCAGCAGAATGGAGTGAACAGAACACTGGCCCAGGGTCTGTCCCTCGCCGGTGAACCATGAAAAATCCTTCCCTGTGGCTGCACAAAATAAAGTGCTTACATCAGACAGAATCTAGAAATCGGTTTAGATTTTTGAGTTACATCTGTGGCTCTCTCCCAGGGGCAATCTCACCCCTCGAGGGGTTTTTGGCAATGTCTAGAGACATTTTTGGTTGTCACAACTCAGAGGGTGTTACTGGCATCTCATGGGTAGGGGCCAGGGATGTCAGACAATGAATAGAACATTCCCCCACCGCAGACAACTACCTGGTCCAAAGACTAGTGCTGAGGTTGAGAAATCTTGGTTTATATTAAAGTGAGAAGAGTGTTAGAGAGAAGGGAAAGGGGACAGAAGTAAAGAAAGAGGAGGGGTTAGAACCCTGTTTCTAGGTCATGGGGTGTTTATCAGCTAAGTGGCTTCCAGCTTTTCTCCCTCTGACCTATGTCCTTTCAGTTTCCCTTGAAATTACGAGGTGAAGTTTAGTAGTTTTTTTGTTGTTGTTGTTTGCTTTTTGTTTTTACATTAACTTCTGACTTATCCCTCAAATGCCAAGCCCTGGTGCAGCACTAAGATCCCCACTCTGAGACACAGCCAAACAATAAATATAAGCAGCTATTAAGCAAGTAGAACTAGAAGGTGGGTGGTGGGGGTGCACGAAGGGACACAACAGATGCTCCTAACTCCATTTCCATGAGTCAGTGTTTCTGATGTAACAACAAAGAGTAATCACCATAGGACCAGCGAGACGAGCTCAGCTGGGAGCAGGCAGAACTGATCTGGCGCCCCAGCATCAGGAGAGACCAAGGTTGCAGGCGACAGAATCAAAGGCCAGGGAAAGGGTTAAGCAATCAGGGCATGCCATTCCTGTGCCATTCCACATTAAGTCACCGGGCAGTTATTACAAATAGTTACCTGTGGTTTCCAGCGGGGGAGGCAAGCACACTCCAGTCGAGGGGTTTTGGAGAAACAGGTGCAATGAAGTCATGGTCAAACAATTTATTTACTGTAAACTTTAGACTTTGCTCAGGAAAACAACTGAAGCTACCCCTGAAATGCCTGCCCACAACACCCTGTTTCAGCAAATAAGAGGAACGTGTTCACAGCTGTCAGGTCCAGGCTACTCCGGATCCTCCATCCGAGGGGGCGGGAAAGAAGGTCTCCTTCAGATACACATTACCAGCAGCAATAGATTACCCCTAATACTTGACTGATGAGGTAGATACGCAGAAAAGTCATCAAAACATAGCAGCCCCAGGTCCTCTGGGACCGAAGCCCTTCAGACACACACGGACAAGTTCCATGCAAAGAGGAACTGAACTGTACAAGAAACAATCACTCCAATAAGTGTTCTCTTTTTTTACAGCTTACAAAAATAAAAAAAAAGGCAGGAGGATGTTCTTCCTCCTGCACATCTCTATACAATTCCATTCTAAATTTATTACACTTAAGTTAAATAGTCTGCTTAGTGTCTTGTCAGGGAAGGGGGTCTGAAAAAGTAGAAAAGCTGCATTAGAGCAGTGAGTCATTTGTACTACAATTCCTCCCGTGTGCATCAATGCTATCATTAGGCACAGTACCTTGACGGTTCACAAAGTCTTCCCTGCCCCGGGCATCCTCGCACAGCAGTTTGCTGTCTTTCTCCTGTCCCAGGTGATATCCACTGGGCACCCCTGTGTAGTCAGACTTGTCATTGCTGTTGGAGTAGCCATTCCCATAGGCCTTCAGAGAAGACCTGCGCAGGCACAGAAGCTCCTGGAAGGCACTCCTGAAATCGGGGCTCCGGCAGTAGATGAGGGGGTTGAAAGCAGAGTTGACGTAGCCCACCCAGTTTAGGAAGATGTAAACGTTCTTGGGGATGAGGTTATCCTGGATCACGTGCACAATGTTGACGATGAAAAAGGGCAGCCAGCACAGGGTGAACGTGCCCATGATGATGCCCAAAGTCTTGAGGGCTTTGTGTTCCTTCAAGCAGAACTTGGAGGACCTGCGATGTCCGTGCCCGCTCCTCCCATCCTCCACTTGGCTGAGGTTTTGGGCATGGAAGCGGCCCTCGAATTTGTCGATCCTTTGGAGTTGCCTTTTGGCCACCTGGAAGACCCTGGAGTAGACGAAGACCATGACCACCAGGGGCAGGTAAAAGGAAACGATGGAGGAGGCAATGGCGTAAGCCTGGTTCGTGAAGAAGTCACAGCAGGTCTCTCTGGCGTAGCACTTGATGGCGTCTTCGTGGGTGGCCCGGTACCAGTGCATCTTGATGGGCAAGAAGGAGGTGAGGCCTGACACGATCCACACCAGCAGAATGACCACCCGGGCCTTATTCTTGGTCAGCAGGCTCTGGTACTTGAAGGGTGACGTGATGGCAAAGTAGCGATCCACCGCGATCACGCACAGGGTCTCAATGCTGGCCGTGACACACAGCACGTCAATGGAAGTCCAAAACTCGCACCAGAAATTGCCAAAAGTCCACATTTTCATAAGGATGTGGCTGGCCCCAAAGGGCACCACCGCCAGGCCCATGACCAGGTCAGCACAGGCCAAGGAGGTGATGAAGTAGTTGGTGACCGTCTGCAGACGCTCGAACTTGGCAATGGCTGTGATGACCAGCACGTTTCCAAACACGATGGCCAGGACGATGAGCGACATGAGGATGGCCATGCCCACCACCCACGTCTCGTCCCGTTCCTGCGCGACGTCTTGGCCCGGTGCATGGCTTCCGTTGGGCGCCAGCAAGAAGACGGTGCGGTTCCCCGGTTGCCCCATGGCGCGCAGGCTGGCAGGTGAGCGCACGGGCTGCGGACGGGACGCCTAGAAGCCTCATTCAGCCGCCGTGGGGTGGGTGTGGTGGGAGCCCGTCCTGCACTCAGCTTGTGGGGTGCCCAGGGCTCGCGGTGCCCGTCAGTCCCAGCCTGAGATCTAGAGCAGCCGCCTCCAAGTGCGCGCTGCCCGTTATGTGCACAGGACTTTAGAGGAACGGCCTCCCAGGTGACGTGCGGGAACTTTCCGCCAATGGCTCACCGGCCTCTCCAAAGGGGCGAGGCCCCCACCTCTTCCTGCCCTTGAGGCCGGGCCACCACCCCTCCTGGCTCCCCTGGCTGGCTCCGGAGGGCTGGCGCTGGGGCTGGCACGCTTACCAGCCAACCTGGGAGCTTTGGGCTCTTCTGTGGCTGCTACCTGTCCGCCCTGGGCGCTTGTGGGGACTGAGATCTCAGGTCAGAGGGCGGCACGCGGACACTCCCCCCACATTCGGAAACAGAGGCGAGTGCCCATGGAGACACGCACCGACAGGCACACTTGCACCCCGACAGACATGCTCGGGCTTATACGGAACCACAACCATAGACTGAGACACACCCGTGCAGCGCACCGACAAACACCCTGGCGAGCTCCGAAGCCGACAGGCGCAAAGTCACCCTGCCCAACACAGAGACAAACACAGAAGCACGGAGAAGCAGAAAGGCATGGGCACACACAGAAGTAAACAACACACGAGCGCTCACTTGGAGGCGAGCAGAGCGCCCCATCCAGGTACTCCAAACCCCTCACCATGCACCCGGACCCCGTCGCGGTCCCCCTCTCCTTCCCGCGCGCGCGCGCGCACACACACACACACACACATAGGGACACAGACATATTCCCTTTCAAACATTTGGCAAGACCTCAGGAGGTGACTTCAACAGCTGCTGATTTCCTCAGCGCGCTCGCTGTCAAGTACTTTGGTGCCCTCCTTGGAAATTTGCAGGCATTGAGACATACCGTTTCAGACTTTGGGTTTCATTTGGAGCTGGAGTGTACTATATGCATGTGTGTGTTTGGGGACGGAGAGAGAAAGTGGTATGCTTTAATGTTTCATTCTTGGGAGTGTGGCATCAACTCCTTCATTTTTCTGTTGGAATGAAAACGCCTTGAACATGGAATAGTTTTCACTTCAACCTCAACTTCTTCAGTGATCCCATTGCAACTAGAAACATCCTTTCATCTGCTGGGACGTTTGTTGATCTGTTGGGGTGAGCCATTTGAAATTGCCGCTATTCTGTGGCTTCCGACTTTGAAAAATAGCAATTTCAAAGGACTCGGGTTATTACTCTGGCTAGCATTAAGGACGTTTTGCAGGCACAGAAAGCAAAAGATCATTTCTCCTTAAATAAAAATATCAGGCCAAGCTTTCCAACTAGGGTCTTTGTCTATGAAATACAGTACTATCCTTTGCATCTGGTATAGGACTTTACTATTAAAAAGAAATTCATTTTTCAGGTTTGATTTCGCATGTATTAGTAGTGTGTGTGTGTGTGTGTGTGTGTGTTTTTTAAGTATTTCCTACAGTGTAACCAGCATACTTTGTTGATTACATAATAACAACAATGGCTAACATTTATGGAACATTCTGCTATGTGCTTTTCATACATTATTCCATTTAATTCTTCCCACAGTCCCATGGTGTGAGTAGGGGGTAATTGGGTACTGTTTTTAGCTTAATTCACAAATGGGGCTCAAAGAGGAACATAGCCAGGCAGAGCCAGAGGCAGAAGCTGAGCCAGGCCTGCCTGAATCTAAAACCCATCTTTCAATTCATTCAATGCAGAAAGGGATGGGGTATAGGGAAGAAGGACTCCAACTGGAATTGGGATACCAAGGTTCCAGAACCCCCTGCCTTAGAACTTTCTAGCTCACTTTCCTTAGGCAGGTAAAAGAGATAGGGCTTAATTTCCTCCATCTCTAAACCAGGAATAAAGTCAGTTCCATTGGTTGGGCTGAGTGAGAATCGAATGATATCATAAAGGTAAAAAATGGCTTTTGCACATATAAATGTCACACAAACATGGGTTATAAATACTGCACAAATATGGGTAATAAATAAAATTTATATAATTTACTTAGCAGTTCAGAATATGTTGTTTGTCTTCTAATACTTCAGAAGCAAAGCCCAGAAACAGAATTCCACCTACACACCCCCTTTAACTTCCTTCACAAGCAGAGATGGGTTTTGCAAGACAGATGCCTTAAAAAACAAATAGTTCCCATAAAAGCCACCAATATTCATTAGGGCCCTATTATGTTCACATAGTTTTCAAAATATACCCACCTCATATTTGCGTTTTCCAAAATTGGTTCTGGCATGATGCATTTTCGGAAGAGGCAGTGCCTGTTATGCAACAACGTTTCTTTAAATATAAGTCTGCCCCGAATTGTGGAACTAAGTCATTTAAAGGCTCCTTCCTGTTTGTGAAGCTATGGAATAAATACACTTGTTGTTTAACCTCCCCATAACAAAACAGAACAAAGAAAGTCCTTTTAGGACAAGCACGAATTGATTATTTAGATATAAACATAAGTCACAACTTTGAATATTTTGGGAAACACCTTTTAAAAAAACCCACAAACACTAAATCAAGAGGGAACACTGCTCATGTCATTGAGGAAGTTCCAGGCCTTTGCCCACCAGCCTTACTGAATAGACAATCTCTCTCTCTCTCTCTCTCTCTCTCTCTCTCTTCCCTCCCCCCATCACCAAGTTGGTAGGAATTTCAAGGTTTTGTCTTCATGCCCAGAGTCTAATCCTGACTTCCTTTTAGAATTATAGGATTAGAGAGTTAAAATGGGAAAGAGTTTTAATAGATCATTTAGCTTTCTCCCCCCCCCACTCCAGTTTGCAAACGAGGAATAAAGTACAGTAATAAGTGTCCAGTCCAAGGCAGCTTCTAGCCTCACCTACTTTGAGTGCCTAACGCCGTCCTGTCATTTCTCAGCAGAGGAGTGGCACTGCTTACAGGACTTGCGGCCTCACAGAGTTAATGCTACAGTTGAACTGGGAAGTTCTCAGTAGACTAAATACACCTTTATCTGATGTAAGCAAAAGCAGGCTCTTTTATGGTGATTGATAGTGTCGAATTACTTATTTTGTCAATCCCTTAAGACACCGATTTATCGTTTCCTGCCTGCCAAACAGGGGAAAAACACACACATATCTTGATTGACCGAAAGAATGTTTGAATAGGAGCAAGTTTTTGTGGAGCCAGGGAATGCCCGCACACCAGTAGCTGGACAGCTTAGGAAAATCTTATCCTGGTTTTGGTTGAGACAAGATTCCTTCCATTTTTACAGTCCCCGGAGCAGAGAAACATCTGCGGGTTTCTTTCTAAATGACGGTCTTAAATGTTTGTCTTTAATATTATCTCTGTACAGTATCATCTCATGAAATTCACATTAAATAAGATTAAATGCATGTAAAACGCTTAGCATACTGCCTTGGGAAAGAGATAGCTCTGACTGTTATCTTCTTTTTGAATCAAAATGTGTACAGTGGGGCCTTGACTTATGAGTTTAATTTGTTCCGAGACCGAGCTTGTTAAGGAGCTCATTAACTCAAATTACTCTGTCAACTCAATGCAAAAAATTGGCCGAGAGACAGCTGGTATCTCAAAAAACTCGTTAGTCGGGACACTCGTAAGTCAAGGCCCCACTGTATATAGAATGCGTATGTGTCTTTTTATATCATATTGTGAAACAGCCTTTGAACATGGGTAATGAGTAATTTATTTTAAATCTAAGTTGCTGTGAAAAAGAATGAAAAGGGGGACAAAATTCGGTTTCTGAGAAAGAATGATAATGGAACTCACCATTATCATGCAGTTATAGATGCTAGTGGTTTTGAATGAAGCACCTCCCAGTCTAGTCAGCCCCTTACACAATGCGTCCACCGAACTCTTAGACAGCCCTCTCCAGTTTAGGCAAGCTCACCAGCCCTTGTCAGTGTATATTTCTCCAACTATTCAGATGGAACTGAAATCCATCTTCATGGAGCATCTACCCGTAGGTCTTAAGTCTGCCCCCTTGAGGCCACTCAAAACAAGTCTCTACTCTTCCCCAAGACTGTCCTTAAACTTTTGGGAGAATTCCCTAGAGTTCTCCTAAGCTTTCTTCTCTTCAGATTAAATACCCCTTGTTCCCTTGAGTCTCTAGAGTTTGCTTTACATCACGGCAGGTCTCTAACATTCATTCTTGGGCTGTTTGACGTCTAACCTTAACATCAATACCTGGAATGATCCTAGAACAAGCCATCAAACAATCAATTTGCAATCACCTTGGCAACCATAAAGTCGACAGAGCAACCAGGAAAGCTTTCAGAACAGCTGGTTATACCAGATGGATTTAATTTCCTGCTATGCTAGCATTTAATGAGAGACATGCTAATAAATTCTCAGAGTTTCAGGGGGGCTGAACAAAGGGAGATGGTATTAAATTAAAGCAGGAGAAACTTCAGTTGGTCATAGGAAGGACTCCTGGGCCTGAAGAAATTCAGTCATTCAAAGGGGCTAAACTCTTGTACGGTTTCTCAGTTGGTTTTTTTAAAATATATATATATATATTTATTGATTTCAGAGAGGAAGAGAGAGGGAGAGAGAGATAGAAACATCAATGATGAGAGAGAATCATTGATCAGCTGCCTCCTGCATGCCTCCTGCTGGGGATTGAGCCTGAAACCCAGGTATGTGCCTGATCAGGAATCAAACCGTGACCTCCTGGTTCATAGGTCAACGCTCATCCACTGGGTCACACTGGTCGGGCTCTCAATTGGGTTTTTGCAAGAGAATTAACCGTACAGAAAATTGTTTCAGTGACTATTCCTCCCAAGGCTGGAACATAGCTATTACCTTCCTAGGGACATAGAGAGAGATGAAGTCATTCCCTATTCTGTACAGGGTGCCTTAGGGCATAGGGCTTGATTCCCTTGTTGAATCTGAGCGGGACTGATTGAGTGGGTTCTCCTTCAGATATGGGAATAAAGAGTGTGTCTTGATGAATGTTTCTTTGCAACGGAAGCAGTTTGGTGTAGAGGAGAGAGCATAGATGGGGATCGGTAGAACTAGGTTCTGGTCCCAGAACAACTTGGTATCTATAACCTTAAAAAGCCACCTTCTTTTTTCGAGCCTCCATCTTTATCCATGGAATGGGAGTAGGAGTTTGGGCTAGGGGGCACCCAAGGGCTTTCTCGTTCTAAACTGAACAAGCCTGTAGTGGGAAGGAAGCACCTTGAGGGCCATTGAGGCGATGAGTTCCTGACTCTGAAGAGCTGCTGAGGACTTGGCAAGTGACAACTATCAATATCCTACAAAACAGCTCGGCTACAGTTTTCTTTCCCCCATACTTCACCATCCGGAACCCTGCTATTCTGAGTAGCAGGTGTACTGTTATTTACAAAATATTTTTCTTGACATCAACTTGCTTCTCAAACTCAAATACATTTGTTTTTAAAGAAAATTTTGTTTTACTTCCATTACTGCACGTGGAAAAAAACTGGTGTCATCTGCCATAAATAGAAGGTAACCATGAGTACAAAACATTGTTAATTATTTCTAGCTAAATTTTGTTCCTTGCCAAAGTTCTGAACCTGAGGCCTGTTCTCTTTTTATTAAAAAGGAAGATTAGTGAGCCTTGGGGAGATACTAATGGTATTGTAACACTAAATGGGGCTTCCTCCATCTATTTTACAAGATTGAAAAAAATTTGAAAGGGGAACAACTCCTGCTTAGTACACTGTTATTTAATGTAGTGTTGCTGAAGGATTTAAAATAATTTTATTATATTTAAAGGTATCTCAGCCCTAGACTTGTGCTAATGAGATGCACTGCTGTGATAGAAAGAGCATGGGCTTTGGAGCCAGGTGGATCTGGGTTCCAGTCCTGGTTCTGCCCTGAACCAGCTGAAGGCTTCAGACAATATGTTTAAACCCTCCAGGCCTCCAAGTGTTCCTATTTAAAATGAGGCTCAAAGCCCTCGGATGTTTGTTGAGGGAATAGAAAGAACATGTGAGAAGCTGGGTTTGGAAAAAAGAGAGAGAACCAACAGACAGGGCAGGAGAGTAAATCAGCAGAACTTGGAGTGGCTGGCGGTTGGGAGGTGAGTCCGAGGAGTGGGGGCCATTGCCAAACAGGGTGAGCTGAGCAGTGGACTGAGTGTCCGTAGGACAGGAAGGGTAATGGATTCAGGTATGGCCATGTCAAATCTGAGGCTTTGATTGGTCATCAAAATGGAAGTTAAAATATTCTAATGATTAGAAGATAGGTTTGAGGTGAGGTGTCTGGCGGTGGCTGTCTTTATAGTGGAGGTGTTCCCTGAATAGCTGTCTTCTCAGAGGGAGCTTCTGATGGTTACATGAAATCATGTGTTTAAGGAACTTAGCAGTGTTTCCAGAAAAAAAGTGTTTACTCTTGTCATTATCCTCAGATGGTTACATGAAATCATGTGTTTAAGGAACTTAGCACAGTGTTTACTCTTGTCATTATCCTCATCATCACCACCACCATCGTCATTGTCATCATTCTGGATTGCTAGCACACCTTCAATTTCATGACATCACATTTGTTTCTCGAAGGGTGGTACTTAAATGAATAAATAAACTGATCCAACAGGGGAAAAATCCTTTGTGTGAACTGACAGTGGTAGCTTTTGGCGTGGATTTTTGGGAGATGTCTTAGGTTGGATTTCCTGGCAGCTGCTGCTGAGATGAGGTTTGTGTGCAAGTGATGGATGAAGGGAGGGCTCCCAAGAGAAACCAGTCAGGGAGTGGGAGAAGCAAAGCCGTGGTTTCAGATGAAGACCAGGCCAGGCCTGGTCCTGTGAGCAGCTCTGGAGCAAGCAGCTCGAGCCAATTGCTTGGTTTGACGTCCTGCTTCTCTGATTCTTAGCTATAAAACCTGAACAAGTTACTTATTCTCCCTGTAAATTGATGCCCTCAGCTGTAAATTGAGGTGTTGATGATAGTATATCACAACCTCATGGGGTTGGTGTGAGGATCACATGAGTTAATGTCTGCAAAGTGGCTAGAACTGGCCTGGCACATAGTAAGTGCTAAGTTAACTATTGATGTTAAATGTGGAGAGGGCATAGAAAGGGGAGAGGATGTGCAGCAGAAAACAGCAAAGAAGTAGAAATTATTATAATTTTTAGTAACTTCTTTGGAGGCGGAAGAGGAAGGATGTGAGAAGAAATCAGGAAATGAAAATAAAAACTTGAACAAATGAGGAAGCTGTGAGAGAAAAGATTGAGCTTGCTAAAGCAGCTTCTGGGGCCTGTTTTCTGTTTGGAGTGTACACAAGTGCGTGCCCCTGCCTCTCTGTACTGATGTGGGCCTTTCGTGACAGTCCAGTGCATTAACACGGCTATGAATCATTCTGCTCCAGAACTGGAGTGCCCTTAAGGATTGCCTAGCTCAGTCAAGTCCCTGCTTCAGCGTAGGTGGGGTTGTGGGGGCAGGTGGGGGAGGCACAGAGACCAGTTCCTCCTATCAGAGCTGCTCCACCTGTACCTGCTTTTTATATCCTGCTTCTGCATAAAATTACTTTTGTGCAAGCCTTCCATTGCTAAAAGGATACTGCAGCCCTTTCAGAGTCTAGATGGGGAAGCTGGGATCCACAGTGAGGGAGGGATTTGAAAAAGGCCACACAGATTGCAGGAGAAATGGGTCTAGAAGCTGCGGCTTCTGACTCTCAACCTCTGCTCCAGTTTTTTATTCTGACATTTTAATTGAGACTGAAAAGACAAGCAAAAAGCCTGGAGGCACGTTTACATTTCACTGGCTTAAGCTGAAAGGGAATGTTGCGGGGGCGGGGGGCGGGGGGCGGATATCTGACTCACAAAAACCAATAAGGAGAAAGAAATAGAAAAAAATGAGAATAGACAAGAAGAGGCAGATTAAACTCAAATATTTTTGAGGACAAATTGAGCCATAAAATGGACATTGAAAGAATTAAATGACAGGGATTTTTTTAAATGTTAGCTGATGCCACCAACAAATACTCGTTGATTGCCGACTATGGGCCAGGCACTGTGGATGCAGTGTGAGGAAGTCAGATGCAATTCCTGGCCTCAGTGGGTTTGCTCTCTAGTGCACAGCTGAGCGGTTTGCACAGAATGAGAGCGTGGATTCACCTACACAAGCTCTCATTCGACACACTCTTGACGGACCAATTATTGCCGAGTGCGGCAAAGCCTGGTGTGCCCTGTCTGGCAGGAAAAAGATGTTGGCCTCAGCCCCTGTCAATTTCCGAGTCAAGAATTTAATAAGCTGCTCAAGGGAGGCTGTGGAGCTGTGGAGGGAGAGACTGAGAGCCCTGCTCCCCGCTCATGGTTGCAGTTAAGGGGAGAGAGGAGGAGAGGCTGGGTAAACACAGCAGCCAGGGGAGCAGAGTGAGCGTTGCTAAGAGGAAAGGGAAGGAGGAAGAGCAGAGGCTGCCGGCCTGCTCTGGGGCTGACATGTTGATGCCCTAACAGGGAAAGGAGCCATTTGGTGACCTCCTACCAGCTCAGAGGGTGCAGCACACACCCTCAGGACCCCAGAACCTAGGGCCGCCCAGCCCTCCCGGTGTTGATGGGAGCCTGAGGCCCACAGGGGAGGAGGACAATGTCACACAGTGAGCCGGCAGCAGCGCTGGGAGCAGAACCTGACTTTCCCACTGCTCCGTCCTGTCCCGTTACAGGAATATCACAGTGGTTCCATCCAGGATGTCTGGGAGTCGGGTCAACCTGGGTCTGCGTTCTGGTTGTGCCTCTTGCTGCTGGACTTGTGATCTTGGGAAAGTTTCTCTCTCAACCTTGATCCCTTCACTTGTAAACTGGGGCTGGTCATAGCAGTGGTTCTCAACCTTCCTGATGCCGCGACCCTTTAATACAGTTCCTCATGTTGTGGTGACACCCAACCATAAAGTTATTTTTGTTGCTACTTCATAACTGTAATTTTGCTACTGTTATGAATCGTAATGTAAATATCTGATATGCAGGATGTATTTTCATTGTTACAAATTGAACATAATTAAAGCATAGTGATTAATCACAAAAACAATATGTAATTATATATGTGTTTTCTGATGGTCTTAGGCGACCCCTGTGAAAGGGTCATTCGACCCCCAAAGGGGTCTCGACCCACAGGTTGAGAACCGCTGCTCTGGACTCTGGTCTGACTCGTGACTGCTGTGCCCAATGCATCCAGCAGAAGTGACACTGTGGCAGTTCGGGGCCTGTCCTAATGAGGACTGTCACTTCTGCCTAGCTCTCCTGAATTACCTGCTCTGGGGGAAGACCTCCACCATGTACACGACCCAGAGACAGCCAGGCAATGAGGAAGCCCAAACTTGGAGGAGCCCCAAGGGAAGCGATGCCCCCAGTCACTCCCGCGTAGCCCTGGCCTTAAGGTGACTCCAGCCCCAGCCGCCATCTGGCTGTAAACGCATTAACAGCTCCAAGAAAAACCCACCCAGTTGAACCCCTTCCACAATCCAGAGACAAAAATAAAATGGTTCTTGCTGAAACCGCTAAGTGTTGGGGGTGTTTGTTACCCAGCAATGGGAAGGGGACACAGATCTCCGGAGGCTGTTATGTGGATTGGTGAGACAATGATTTGGGACGGGGCCTGGGATGTGTAGAATAAATGGTGGATTTTTACTTTAATGAACTAAAAGCAAACAACTTCCAAACACCGTCATCAGTCTCTAATGAAAAGTGTGTCCGTGGCCTCTCTCTGGAGGCATTTGCAAACCGCACAGAACCAGCCTCATCCTTCCTCCACCCCACAGCCCCTCCTGGTGCGCTCTCCACACGGGCCTTCTCAGTCCTTCCTGTGAGTCAGACATTTGCACATGCTGTTCCCCATACCTACAAGCCTTTCCTTCCCCTGTTGACCTCATGAGTGTTTACTCATCCCTTAGCTCTCAGCTGAATCCTCGTTTCCTCTGGAAGTCTAGGTCCCCACCCTGTGGGACACACCCTCACTACCCATGTTCCTCTCCTTCTCAACACTTATCTCAGTTTTGCACCTTTGCATGTATTTGTGAGCTTATTCACTCAATATCTGTCCAGAAGACTCCCTCCGGACAGGAACAACATGGATTGTATTTGTTTTTGCTGATCACTATACTAGTAGTCCCCAAACCTAGCCCCAGCAGGAACCCCTGCCACATGGACATGTTCAGTGAATGATTTTTGCAAGCAAACTAGCCAGCTCCCAGGTTTCCCTTGGGCCTTTATAAATCCAAACTAAGCATCCCAGTCCCTTCAAGGTAGAGGACTTGGTTTTAACTTTGTTCCTCTTCCTTTCCCCCCAACTTCTGGTCCAGACAGCTCAGCCCACATGCAGCCCCAGAGTCAATGGCTTGTTTAGTCCTTTTGCTATTTAGGGAGAAGGCCTCTCTAATGCTAAGCAGTTCCTCCTCTGTAGTTGTCTGTTACGGAAAAAGGCACTTCCTTCCTCAAACTTGAACACTGCTACATTGATACCCCTCTTGGGCTCCAGGCCCCTCCCTGCATCGATTCTCCCAACACCACACCCCCTCCTCTCCTCTCCAGCTTCCCTCTCCATTGCTCCAGTCATCACTCATCTGGAATTTTCTCTTTTCACCACCTAGTCTTTCCCCACTCTAGTATCTCCTTCTCATGTGCTGCCTCAAGAATTCGGTTCCTACTACTTTCCTGCCTAAGACCTTGAATGAACCCTTCCCTTCCCTTTTTTGCTTTTAGCAGAGGTGGCAAATTGGCAGCCATAGGCCACATCTGCCCTACAGATGTCTTTGGGTTGGCCCACAGAGTTAAAAAATTAATTAGGTACTAACATTAAAAAAAAAATTGGGGATTTTCACATAAAATTCCAGATGACCAACTTCTCTTTAAAGCATCAGTGACCCAGACACACCAGGACTACAGAATTATGGGTTGGAGCTAAGTAGTCCTTTGGGCACATGGTCTTGAGTTTGCCATAGTCTCCACCATTCCCTAATGCCTCTGTCTTTCAGGGCAGTGGTCAGCTGCCATTTATCATGGCACTTGCACAGGCTCATCCCAGCTGTTACACTGGTTATAAACCTTCCTGGTTTCTGTAGGTCCCTGCATTGTACCTCTGCCTGCCTTATATAAATTCTCAATTTCTGAGTCTGTCAAGAAGTAGAAAAGAAGGAAGAGAATATAGAACATTCTCACCAGTGAGTCCCTCATAATCCATTAGCATTTGCAATTCATGGAGAAGTTTTCATTTTGTATGTGTGTGAGAGAGTGAACTTCCGGTTAATTTCTATTTTTTTTCTCCATGCTTTCCTATAGTTTCCAGATTCTCTACACGAAATGTGCTCCCTTTTCAAAGCTAGAATTAAGTAAGGGATATGCCTACAGAATTTTAGCTATGTCTGTGAAATCTAGAGTGCTTAGCTCTCCTTTATATATTTACTCACACTATTGGCTCTGTTATCTAAGTAGGTCACTTCTTATCACCCGATACTGCCATTAGTTCATAAATTAAACTATATTTAAATAACCTTTTACTTCGTATAGTGTTGTGTTGTTGGGTTGTTTTTTTTTTTTTTTTAGTAATTCTCTTACTGAGGTCGAAAACATACATGTATGTGCAAAAATCTTAAACATACGCAATAGATTTTTATAAATGCATTTTCATGCTTAATGCATTTTCATAAAATGACCACACTTGTTAAATAATACCCGGATTGAGATAACACTTGCACACATATAAGCTCATTTGATCCTTATGATCCTGAGAGGTAGGCAGAAGTGCAGGGCACAAAAGTCAGGCTCAAAAGAGCAAAAATAAATGCCTTGCTGGCATGTGGCTCTGTTGAGATTTGAACTGAGACTCCCTACACCACGACTGAGACTGAACTCCCAACAAGGCAGAGCAAGGCCAGGATGAGCGGACCTGAAAAACATTGTTGAGTTAGACCAGGGGTCCTCAAACTTTTTAAACAGGGGGCCAGTTCACTGTCCCTCAGACCGTTGGAGGGCCGGACTATAGTTTAAAAAAAAACTATGAACAAATTCCTATGCACACTGCATATATCTTATTTTGAAGTAAAAGAACAAAACGGAAACAAATACAATATTTGTATTTGCATGTGGCCCGCGGGCCATAGTTTGAGGACCCTTGAGTTAGAGTCTGTGTGTCTCCACAAAATGTGCTTTTTTTCACTGGCCTCCTCCCCACGTGCTCCTTCCCCGTCCTTCCCCCACCCCTGCATTTCGGTTATATTTTCATTTAACTGAATGTGGGACATTCCCCTTAATGGGTATTTTGGAATCAGTTTGTCTAAGGGAGTCACCATATTGGAGCAATGCGGCCCTGACTTCCTTCCTCTGCCTTCTTTGGGACATGTAAACAGTAGCTGCAGAAAGGGGAAAAGGAAATGTCAGATTTGTTTGATGGCTAAAGCCTGTGCTAGATCCTCATGACAACATCGCTCAGAAATCCTCAGCAACTCCTGGTGCTTCTCCTGTCACATCTCTGCTCATACCTGGAAAGGCCCTTAGAGATCACCTAGCTGCGCCCCCCCGCACCGTGGATGGGGAGCGTGAAGGCCAGAGGAGGGAAGCTGCTTGTCCAAGGACATGGTCAGCCTGTGGCAGGGCCAGGGTTAGAACCCCCTGGGCAGAATCTTTCCTAATTACAGTTCTAACCCCAGCTTTGTATCAGGTTCGTTGCTTGTGCTGTGTATGTACCAACTGACTCTCAGCTCCTTCCCCACCTTCTTATCTCTGCCCTGTGATGCTGGGGCTAGATGTCTGCAAACTACTTGGAGTTCCTTGCTAGGTATCCCGTGTTTCCCTCTGATAGCAGAGGACAGTCAGCAACTCTACCTTCAGCAACTTGCAGAGCACGCTCTATCAGAGGTCCAAGCTACGGCTGTGTGGTTTCTGCCTCTCTGAGATCTCGGCCTCAGCCATGCATGGCACCGCCCTCTCACTCTTAGTTTCTGGCAACCTTTCCATTTCCCTTCTGTTGTCCCAGTCCTAGGAGTGATGGCAGTTTCCTGCAGTTACTCATATCTAGATTTTCTTAGCATTCCCTTTGTTGCTTTTATATCCATCCAACAACAGTGCAATCAATTCCCTGTATTAAATACCTTTTATTTGAAATACCTAGCAGATTTCTGATCTTCAAACTAAACACCAACTGATATGTTGCTTAAAAACGTTTGCTTTCTAATTTTTGCAGTTTTCTTCTTCTAAACATTCATAGAAACATAAAATAGGTGTTGTCCAGAATATGAAAAGGCACATTAGCATTCATTAACTCAACAAATATTTACTAAGAATCCATCTGGGCTCTGAGGCTCAATATTAAGCAGTTCTTGTCTGTGAGTTATTTGAAGTCTTATGGGGAGATAGGTTGGTAAATAAGCAAGTATAGTGCAAAGTGACAAGGGTTGTGGGAGGTATTGATACAGGGACTCTGGAAGAACACCAGAAAGGCCCTAATGGAATTGGTGGGCTGGCAACATGTTAGGGAGGACTTTTCCAAGAAAGCAGTTTCTAACTGAAGTAGCAATACCTATCTCACTAGGAGTTTGCCAAACAAATTTGTGGGTGTGGGAAGTCGTTGGAAGAGATATTATTGGCAGAGGTGATAACACGATATGCCAGGGCCTGTCACAGGTTGAGTATGTCTCTCCAAAATTTACATCAAGTTCTAACCCCAATATCACACGATGTGACCTTATTTGGAAATAGGGTTGTTGCAGATGTAATTAGTTAAGATGAAGTCATACCGGAGGAGGGTATGACTGGTGTTCTTATGAACAGGGAGAAATTTGGAGACAGATGCACACACAGGGAAAATGCTATGTGAACATGAAGACAGAGATAGAGGTGATGCATCTAGGTATAAGCCAAGGGATGCCCGATTGCTAGGGGAGAGGTCTGGAACACAGTCTTCCTCACAGCCCCCAGAAGTAGCCAACCCTGCCAACCTTGATCTTGGACTCCTAGCCTCCAGGACTGGGAGACAATACACTTCTGTTGGTTAAGCCACCCATTTTGTGGTCCTTTGTTATGGCAAGCCTAGAAAACGAATACAGCTTCTAATTGTGGGTATTACAAAGCTTGTTAGGAATATTGTACACTGAGTGAGCACTTCCACAACAGGCTCTGTTCTAAATGCTTTATACTTACAGGAACTACCTCACTTAATCATCATGACAGCTCTAAGAGCTAGGCACTATCATTATCATTTTGACTAATAAGGGTAATGAGTACAGAGAGTTCAGGTGGTTTTGCTCAAGGTCACCCAGTTAACAAGTGATGTTTGGGACTGGGCTTTGAATCCAGGCCCACGATGAATATCTAACTGCATGATATCACTGCCCTGAGATAAAAGGTTCGTTTTACCTCGAGGGCAATGACTGTCACTGGAGATTTTTAAAGTCCGTTTTATTTAGGTATAGTTTACATACAGAAAAAGTTACTGTCTTTGTGAATGCAGTTCTATGGATTTTGCTGGATGCTCATAGTTGTGTGATCACCACCATCATGAGTTGTGCAGCTACCACCATTGGCAAGTTTCAGGAGGAGAGTGACATGATACTGCCATGTCCCATGTTTCGTTTTAGAAATACCATCCTGGCCACTACGGTGTGGAGAACGAATTGAGAGGGGGTAAGAGTGGAGACAGAGATGGAAGATAGTGGTGGCCCGGACCTGAGCAACAGCGGTGGACATGGACAGACATGAACCGATGTCAGAGCTATGAAAAGGTAGAATCCATGGACCTTACAAACCATTTCTTCTTAAAAGCTTTTAACATGTAAACTTGGGTCAAACACAATCTGAATGGCCCCAGATCATCTGAGATCTTGCAATCAAGACATTTTTAACCTTGATTAGCGGACACACCAGCAATAACATATACTCATCTATTGCTGGCCATTCCCCGTAACCTACTCTGGCCAGGAGTCAATCAGTTTAGTTTAGAACAATTAGTAATTGCAATTGAATCTGAGCATATTATGTAATTTTGAGGCTACTAAATTATACTAAGATTACATCATGAAATTGGATTCATGATGAAAGATTTACTGACAAAGGGGACAGGGGAGGCTTAAACAAAGTTTCCATGTGCATCTGATTTAAATTTGAGGAATTTTCAATAGTCATTTACTAGCTGTGGACCCTCTTGAGGCAATAATGCCTTTACTTCCAATTTCATGTAGCCTGTGTTTGCTCATTTCTTATGCCTTCATTTGCATTATTCCATTCTTTATT
>NW_005362269.1:231190-324555 GCF_000412655.1 Myotis brandtii | reverse complement strand
CATCCTGCACCTGCCACTCTCAGTCTCTTACCCTACTTTATTTTCTTCTTGGGGCTTATCTTCTTCTGGAACTTTTAATCTGTTTATTTTGTATTCCTCCCCCCTCCCCCACTTCTAAAATACAAATTCCATGGATGCAGGGACTTTGTTTATATTGGTTATTGTTATATTCTCAGCGTCTGGAATGGTGCCTGGCACATAATGGACACTTACTAAATATTTGTGGAATGAATAAATAAAGCTATAGTCCACTATGGAAAGACTTCAGCCTCCATGATCTAAGCCAGCCACTGCAATTCACAGATGGGGAAATTAAGGACCAGGGAGGTGAAGCCATTTGCTGAAGGTGCCAACCAGTTGGTGGCTGGGCACAGGTGGTACCCAAGTTCCCTGGTTCCAGACAGACCTCTTTGTGCTGCTTTCTGTGGTCTCTTGAGCCTGTCCAGTCCCAGCACAGTGGAGCAGATTAAGAACATGGACTTCAGAAGCCATCTGACCTGGTGTCAATCTGAATCCTACCCCTTGGGCAGCTGTTGCTTTACCTCTCTGCACCTGCTTTACTCACACAGAAGTCAAGGGTAAAATAAGACCTACCTAGTAGCATTGCTGTGAGCCTTAAATGATAAAATGCAATCTAAGTGCTTTGTGCAGGGCTCCATGAATACTAGACATTGCTATTCCTTCATGAGAACAACCAGCGGGCATCATATCCCTTCTGGCTTCTGGTGAGCTTGAATAATTTCTCACTTAAATTTTAAGCTGTAGATGCAGCCAAGTACTAGGGGATATGTTAATGCATGCTGGGAAAAAAGGGGAAAGGGTTCCCCTGTATGGAAAGGAGAAATGCATATGGAAAGAACTAGTCCCCTTCTTCATTAAATCCTCCTTTCCTCCTCCGTAGGCTGAACTCCATAATCTCTATGATGCCGCTGACTATGTCTGACATCCTATGATTCATCCCCTGAAATTGCAATGAGGCTAAAATGGTTCATGCTTAGTATGAGTGAGAAGTTGAAGGAAGGTAACCTGGGGCGTCCACCGCTTTTTCCCCTCTAATAATAGCAGGCTATTTTGAAATTCGTTTCTTTCTTAATGAGTAGTCACTGCAGGTCTCCTATGTGCCAGGCCCTGTGATAGGCAGGGGAACGGCTTTGTCTATGAGAACCCAAATGGAGGGGGTTTCCCTGCTTCTTTCAGGCAAAAAAGTGCTCCTAGGCCAGATGCTTTCTGGAGCACTGTGTGAGTTTCCTTGGACGGCCACACATTGGGTGGCTTAAAATAACAAAAATCCATCGTCTCATAGATCTGGAGGCTGGAAGTCCAAAATCAAAGTGTTGGCAGGGTTGATTCTGAGGACTTTGAGGGAGAATTGGTTCCATGCCTCTTTCCTAGTTACTGCTGGTTTTCTGGCAAAATCTGGTATTCCTTGGCTTATACATACCTCACCCTGATCTCTGCCTATCATCACATGGCCTTCTCCCTGTGTCCAAAGTTCCCCTTTTCATAAGGATGTCAATCATATTGGATTAGGGCCCACCCTAATAACCTCACCTTAGCCTGATCATCAGCAAAGACCCTATTTTCAAATAAGGTCACATTCACAGGTACTGGGAGTTGGGATTTCCAACTTTTTAGTGGCGGGGGGGCGCAATTTAACCCATAACAAGCACCTTCCAGCCTCAAATAGCCTTTTTCTGTGGATTCTGTCCTTTTGGCTCCAAAATTAGGCTCCCAGCTTCTGAATACCATGTGCCTATGAGGACAGCCCAAGACTCCATTTGGGTTTCTGGACTTCACCTCCCATCACAGGCTCATGTTAAGCTTGTGGTCAATGAAAAGGCCCAGATTTTTTTTCGTATTAGTTGGCAAACCAGTTCGTCACACCCAGTGCTTGAACAGCTGATTTTGTGAAACCAAGTACCAAACGTTAGAGCTTCCTAAATGATTCATCTTTGAACGGCTCAAGTTGCTATCATGAGAACTTGAGTTATTAACAACTTCAGATCCATCACAATTCCTTTAGTTGCCATTTCTCCATGGCCCCAGGACCTGGTTGGAGGGCTCTTCTGTCTGATTGGTCTCCTTAGTCACAGCCCTACAGCTCCTCGTGAGCAATCTTTCTCATCACTGGAGACTGACTTACAAGGTCTCCTGTGGCCCAGGCTCTGCAGGTCCCTAACAGGGTTGGGACTAGGGCGAGGTGAGTGAGGCACTTGCCTCAGGCACAAAAATTAATGCAAACGTATCCATGATGAGCAAAATGTCAAATTTTAAAACAGAGACAGGATCCAACAGGGCCAGGATTAGGGTGAGGTGAATCATGCAGATGCAGGGATGGATCCCGTCTTGATTTAAAATTTGGATATTTTGTTCACTATAGATGTTATGTATTCATTTGGACTTTAGAATATATTGCATGAGAATATTATTTATCTCAGTGCTCCCTTAAAACTTACACTTGAGGTGAATGCCTCACTCAACCTGGCCTGGTTCTGGTTTTCTGAGGTGGATTCTGAGGTGGGCGTGGGGGCGGAGGGGGGAGCAATAATAACACAACAGGGGGGGGGGGGGGGGGGGGGGGGGGGGGGTGGAGAAGGGCAGAGTGGAGTCTGAGAACAGCCTCGTCACTGGGAGTCAGGGCATCTGGGCCATCACCCAAGCTCTACTGTTAATTACCTGTGCCTCGTGGAATAAGTTACTTCCCCTTTCTAAACTTCAGTTTCTCCAAATGCAAAATTATATGAACAGACTCCATGATTTTAAGTTACAAACTAATTTTAAGATTCAGTGATGCTGTCCAGAGGTCAGGCGAGTCTCCCCTCCAATCCTATCTCTGCTGTTCACTGACTGTATGACCTTGAACAAGTCACTTCCCAACTAGACATAGACAGGCTTTTTTATCCCCACTAGCTGGGGTAAAATTAAAATGATCTGCGGGGGTGTTTTGAGCTCTGTATTTCTCTGATCTTTTTTCTGTTTAAAGGCGAACAAGACTATCCTAACACCATCAACAGTACTGGCAGCGAAGCGCCAGCCAGTTATAAGGAACCATGTCTTAACAAAGGGACTTTCTCAAGAGCAAAGCTAGTTATTTGGCAAGATGTCAGAAATCCTTCTCTGCAAGGAAAGAGAATCCAATGTCAAACAGGCGCTATCTATTGTTTAATTTTGAAACACCCTCATTAGAAACTTGAGCTCATGTATTTTGCTGTTGATGAGGAAAGCCCAGATCAGGACCCAGGCATTTTTCATGAACATGCTGCCATTTCATCCAGAGCCATGGGAAGAGCCCTCGTGGCGGTTTGGTGTGATGTTGTGTAACCTTGGGAGAGGCTTATGTGACTTTGAAATTCTTTGTCACCTGTGAAATGGGGACAACAAGGTCTGCCCATAGGGCAGGTGCAGAAATCAAGTGAGGTATGAAAATATGTGAAATGGCAGTTTCAGCTGAAGAGTTCTCATACTGGTAAGTTATGAAATTTTATTCAAAATTACCAGAGGGCAGTTGGAAAATGCCATCAAGGATATTTTAAATGCCTAAGTAATCCAGCCTCCGGGTGGCAAGCCTGGGAAACTAAGAGTATGGACAAAGATAGAGTTGTTGTATCTGTATTGCAGCATCTTTATAATGAAAACACATAAGCTAAAAGCCAGCTTAATGGTGCAATAATAGGGGATTGGTTGAATATACTGTAATACTTCGACTTAATGGGATATTATGCAGATGTTGAAAATGACTTCTTGGAAACATTCATTGACATTCATAGATGCATAGAACATATCATTGAAAATTACAAGGCTGTGTATATTATAAGCCCATATTTGTAAAAATGTGCCTGAGTTATCTCTGGGTGGTAATATGATAAGCTTTATCTCTCCCCTGCCCCCCCTTCTTGTTTACCTGCATTTTCTGATTTTTCTGCAATGAAAGTATATGACATAACATTTTAAAAGGCTATCATAAAACACGTATAGATATATCCAAGAAATTGCTCTTTTAAAAATAGTATTTATCTCATGTTTAAAAAATTAACAAGTATCAGAGGTGTTTTATTTTTGAGCAATGGCATTGTGTGGAATCTTGATCTAGATTATTTTCATTTTGCCCAAATTTTTCTACTCTACATTCTTTCGCTGAGCTCTTTGCTTAAACTCACTCATTGACTCATTCACTGATCTTGCCAATATTTACCGAACACTTATTATGTCCTGGGCAGTGCTGCAATATGGGAGCATCATGGCTGCCTTGCTCTATTCCTTCTCAATTTCCCCAGCACGAACTTGAACCATCTCCTGGGCTCCTAGCCTTGGAGTCATCATTCAGTCCACTCCTCACCCATCTGGTCATAGCTGCTGCTGATAACCACCTCCAGCTTCCCAACACTCTGTGCCCCCGAAGTCCCACTCCCATCACGTTCTGATTTTATTCCTTCCTCTGCACCTCAACAATCACATGCAAGCTCCAGACACTTCCTTCTCCAGGTCATCTAGTGCCAAGCTTTTCGTGGTCATGTATCCCTATTCATAACATTTTTGAACATCCAAGCCCAGTGTACCTATTTATAAGTCATCTGCATGTACCACTTTCAAATCATGTAGTCAATAGTAGAATAGTCACTTCTTTAAGATTTTTTTGGAGCAATATAAATATAAAGACATAATATTTTCTTCACACACTCCAGTGCAGGGGTCCTCAAACTTTTTAAACAGGGGGCCAGTTCACTGTCCCTCAGACCGTTGGAGGGCCGGACTATAGTTTAAAAAGAAACTATGAACAAATTCCTATGCACACTGCACATATCTTATTTTGAAGTAAAAAAACAAAACGGGAACAAATACAATATTTGTATTTGCATGTGGCCCGTGGGCCGTAGTTTGAGGACCCCTGCTCCAGTGCATCATCTTGCAAACTTTCTGGAATGTTTGGGGCCCTCTGCTCCATCGTACAGTTCTAAACAGGATAGCAAAATTGACCTTTTCATGCTTTTATTTACTATGAACTTTATCAAACTCCGGTAAGTTTACCTTGGCCTCATATTAACCCAAAGTGCCCGATCCCTAGCTTCAAGGTCTATTCCTTATTACATCCCTGCTTGCATCTCCAAATAGGTCTTTAGCTGGTTTTAAGCTGAAGCCGTTAAACTGGGGTTTCACACTGTGTTTCATGTGAAGGGTTCTGTGGTCAAATAAGTTTGGGGAGCCCTGCCAATGTGAGCCCCATCTGGAGGAGTCCAGATGCCAATGAGCACCCCGCAGGCTCTGAGAAGGCTTCCGGTGAACAGAGTGCCTCCCCGGCTTCCTCACCCTTTCTTGTGTAAACTTCATGCCCATACCTGGAAACTGGTGCTCACATAAGGAGCTTTGGGGAATACTAACTCACACAGCTCCTTGACTTCTGCCTGCATCACGTGTTACCTCCCCCCCGCCCCCCACCACCGCAACGACTTCCCCCTTCCTGTGAGCCAAGCTGTCTTCTCTACAATGCAATCCACAGTCACGCCTTAATGACGTCATCCCAGATGAGCCATGGGAAGCCCTGGACCCCCAGTGGGTTTATTTATTTATTTTTGTTTTAATGTTTCCATTCCGGTTGACAGTCACTATTACATTAGTTTCAGGTGTGCAGCATAGTGATTAGGCATTTTTATAACTTATGAAGAGATCGCCTGCCCCCTTAAGTCTAGTACCCATCTGGCACCATACATAGTGATTACACCATTATTGACTATATCCCCTATGCTGTACATTACATCCCCATGACTGTTTTGTAACTGCCAATTTATCCTTAATCCCTTCACCTTTTTCACACACACCCCCAACCTCCCTCCCATCTGGCAACCGTCAGTTAAAACCCCAGATAGTTTAGACACCTGGTCTCTCACGGATGGCTTGGGTAACGACCAGTGACATGGTCGTTTTTTAAAAACACAGATCACGTATGTCATTCCTCCGCTCAGAACCCTTCTACAGCTTCCCAAAACATGCAGAAGAAAATACAGACTCCTTGGAGCCCAGCATTCTGTCCTTTCTGCTTCCCCAACCTGATTTCTAGATCTTTCTTCTATCTTTCCAGTCACACTGGCCTTTCCTCAAAGATGACAAGCTCCTTCCTATTTCAGGGCCTTTGCACTTACTCTCCCCTTCACCTGGTCACTTCTCAGTGAGGTTGTCCTGGGCCTCTTGGTCACCACTTCCCACACTGGCTACTTTCTGACCCAGGCTCTGCCCCTTCTCTTCAGTTTTATCACTGCCCACCCTAGATCATATAAACTTGGATCAGATAAGACCCAAGAGAGAAAGGAATTTGCCTGCCTTCTTCACCACGCTTTCCCCAGAGCCTGGAAGAATGGCTGGCACATAGTAGGAATTCAAGAAATATTTGTTGAGTGAGTGAATAACTAAAAATATTTAACCGAGGTTCAAGTTTTGGTTGTTTGCATGATTTAGTGGGATAACTGGGCCTCTGTTTATGTTTCTCTCCACAGGGCTAATGGTTTTAATAAATGGGACTGCCTGATTATTTCTGTTATTACACTCATCTCAGCAACCCAACCTCTAGGCTGTAAATTTGGGAAGAAAGGTATCGTATTTTATTTATCATTCTGAAGCACATAGATGTGAGCACAGGACCTTCTAAATAAAAGTCACTGCAGACGTGATTCCTTCCAGGCCTGATTAGCACAATTTATTAATACTTTGAGGTATAAAGTATTCAATATGTTGCTTGATAGCATGAACTTTATTATATATTTTTTTCCAAGGTGAAATGCAGTTTTAACCTGAAGGGGTGAGTCTGGGTCACCCTGTTCAGTTAACTCAGGGGACACGTCAGCGGCCGGGAGGAAAACTGGGAAGTGGGGTTGGGGAGAAAGGAGAGGCAGGGTCCTGGGGTGAGCTGAGGATTCAAGGAAAGAAGAAGTTCAGGGAAAGCACTGTGGGAAAATATGTGAAGGAGAAAAATGAGAAAGAGCCCGAGGGCTGACTCAGAACAGCGTGGGGAGCCGCGCAGGGCGGGCAGAGAAAGTCGTTTGAGGTGAACCCCGGAGACATGGGGTGGGCCCATCCTCTTCCTCAGGGCAGCCTTAGAGTTCGGGAAGGACTTTTCAGGTTCCCTCCTCGGGGCTAAACATTGCTCTTTCCTGAGGGGGTAACTGTGCTCTGCTCTCCACTTGGGGTGCAGTGAAATTTGTCTGGGAAATTCAGGTACGTAGTGGGTCTGAGAGGTTGACCAGACCTACGTTCAAATGAGCTCCTTCACATATTGGCCGTGGAGTCAGGCTTCACGGATCTTGTGCCTCAGTTTCCATAACCACACAGCACCTCCTTCAGTAGGGCGTTGTTAGAATTAGAGTTTTTTTCAATTAAATTTATTGGGGCAGCATTGGTTAATACAATTACATGTATTACAAGTGTATAATTTGGTGATGCATCATCTGTATATTACATTGTGTGCCCATCACCCACAGTCCGATCTCCTTCCATCACCATATATTTGATCCCCTAAACCCTTAACTACCCACCCCACCCCTGTTCCCTCTGGTAACCACAGTACTGTTGTCTGTGTCTATGAGTTTTTGTTCGTTTGTTTTTCTTGTTTGTTCATTTGTTACTTTGGGTTTTATATTCCACATAAAAAAAGAGATAGATATAGTGTCTAACACAGGCTGCTGCAACTTTCTAACATACATGAGAGCCTGAGAACTACAAATGGCGATGCTGAATAAAGCGGGGGGGGGGGGGACCTCAAGCCGTGGCTTTTGGTTATTGATGTGAAGAGAACTGTTTCTAGAAAACTCTACCTACGCTACATAAAGCTTTTGGTATTCGGTAGCTCTCATATATTACCATGATTACTTGCTATGAGCCCAGTAATGGTTTCACACCAGACCCCGCTCATTGGGGAAGCTTTTGTCTTGTCTTTTTACCATTTCTGTTGTTCTCTGTGACCTTACTCACTTTTCACTGAATGACACTTAGCAGTTTATACAAAGCACTTTTCACTTACATGATCTCACTTCATCTTTATGGCAAACCTATCAGGTAGATGCTCTTCCTATCCCCATAGCACAGATGAGGAAGACTGAGGCTCACATCCAGGCTGTGATTTCCCCAAGGCCGCATGGATTTTCTATCTCTAAAATCTGTCTTTGTTTGTTTGTTTGTCTGCTTAATGTGACAGATACCCCTCCAACCGTCCACTGAACTGTTGTGTTGATAAAGGAACCGAGGTAATTGTGCCTTGGCCACGTGGAAGATGCTACATGTGGGGTGTGGGGTTTGGGAAGCAAGGGTGGAGGACAGAGGAAACTAGGATGACTTAACTTTAAATCCTGGCTCTGCCCACTGGGCTAGTCACCTAACCATCTCCAAAACTCAGTTTTCAGTTACTTACCATCTCTTGAAAATGTAGAATAATTGTTTTTACTCATGGGGTTGTTAGGAAGATAAAAAGGGATAGAGCATTTGAGCATTAATCTTAGCTGAAAATGTGCTTAATTATGAATTACTTCATCTTTTATTGCTTGCAATTGATCATGAATCCACAAAACACCTATTTATCTTTAATGCAAGGAGGACGCTTCTCTTGCCAGCTTGTGGTAGATGTAGTCGAGTCCCCTGAAGACTTGAGGAGCTTGGGCTAGTGGTTAGAGAGAGAGGCTGAGTCACAAAGACTGTTTCCAAGGTGAGTCACTTTGAAACTAGCATTATGTCTCAGTAAGAGTCAGAGCTTAAAAGCAGGGAGACCCATTGCAGGGGGCGGGGTCTGGCTTGGGGTTGGGGATGGGATATCTGCTTTCTGTGGTGAGCAGCTCTGTAAGAACCACGTGGTTTGCACTGGGTGAGTTGTTTCAGTTTACTGTGGCTTCTGACGATTACATATTTCCAGATTCTTTGTTTTACTCCTCAAAGAACCTGCTCTTGGAAACATCAGCCATTCTCACTGTGTGTTCTTAGATCTCTTCCCCTCTCTGGGCCTCATTCACACATGTTAAGTGTTGGAATTGTGTCTGCTGTCCCAAAGGTCTATTGTACTTTGGCGTTCAGTCCCTCTGGAGTGGAGGCTGGAGACTCAGGTGAGTTCTCTCTGTGCCAAGGAGAAAGAACAATGCGATCATCCCACCCATCTTTTCCTGGATTCTGACGCATCACCCTGTGGTCTCTGACTGGTTCCCAGGGCACCTCATGCCAGCCAGTGTTTTCCAGCCTCCCTCCATCTCTGCCCTCCTCCTGGTAGGAGGAAAATGATGCTGGTGCTGGAGAGATTAAGCATTTTCAAGGTCCAAATTTCCTAAGGGCCACTTGCTTTTCAAGGCCCCAGGTGATAGCTCAGAAGCCAGGTGGATGGCCTGGACATCAAATAACACCACTTGTCCGAAGTCACTTCCCATTTATGGCTTGTTGTTATGGTTACCAAATAGATGCACATATATGGAATTATATTTCTCTCTCTCTATCTCATGTTTTTAAATAGTGAGGTGGGGCCATTGTAGGATTAGCTTAGAGCTATGAGTCACTGCGTACATGCTCCTATTTGTCTTAGAATTTTATTATTATTATTATTGAAGTGTGTGAGGCCCTGTGGTATGGAGCCAAGCTTGGCCACCTAGCCTCCAGATGGCCTCCATGATCCCATATATGTCACAAGCATCATGAGGAATGGCTATGTAGCCTTCAGTAATGTTAAATTTGGGCCCAGATTTCTGTATACCTGACCAGTTTGCAGACTTATAATGGTAGAAAAGTTTTCAGAAAGGGGCAAATGGAGAGAGCACTGAGTTGGGAATCAGGCGTTTAAGCTCACATACTAATCATAATATAAATTTGGGTCAATGATTTCACCCCTTTAAGAGAGGAGGGTGACTGGGAAAAGTAAAAAAAAAAATTAAGTTTATCTGGCTTGCCAGACCAATTAGGTGGTAGCTGTCTGCTGTGGTGCGCTGAGAATTACAGACATCACTTGGGCCCTGGGGAAGAAGATCTGGCAAAGTGTCAGCACAGGGGCTCTGTGTGCAGACACACAGGGTTTGATTAGCAATGTCTGCCCTGGGCTCTTAGGGCAGGAATGTCAGGGGAGTGGAGTGTATGCCATTCGAGCACCAGATGATCTCTCAAGTCCCATCTAGCTCCAGACTTTGCACAGTTAGAAACTAAAGGAAATTAACTTACTCTAGATCTGTCACCACTTCAATTCTCTCAGTGAGACTTGATCCCCAGAGCATCTAATGGTCCCACACAGCCACATCACCGGCAAAGCGAATGTCTCTGGGACTTCTGCACAGTACACATTAGATCAGATTAAAAGCTCCAAACAGGAGCCATCGAAACTCCGAGCCATTATAAAAGAGACGTCCTCTGCAATTCTCAAGGGGCCTGAACATAGGATGGGTGAACGACGGGTGCCCTTTGGGGAAAAAGTCTGTTCCAAATACTTACTATTTTCACACTATAAATTGCAAAAACCTCTCCACTTCCCTTTGCCCAACCCCTTCCCGTTCTTGGCTCACGGTAGGGCCACGTGTCTACAGGGGTAAGAAATATTGCCAGTCATAAAGTTGAGGCAGCCTTTTGAGAAGTCTAAACAATGTTTGGATGGAAAGAGGGGGAGCTGGCTTGACAGAAAGTGATGTAGGAATCTCTGCTGCATACAAACTCCGATTGAGCATCTGGATGTTTGGGCTGCTAAAAGGCTGAGCTAATTTCCCCTAAATTAATGAAAGTATGATGGGGATAAAATCCTCTCCTACTCTGGCCCAGCAGGCCCACATTTGGGCAGTTATCTGCAGGTCTGAGCGTCACTGGTCAGCCGGTGAGATTGTGTGGAACCATATGTGACCCGGCACAACAGGAAGATTGAGGCGAAGAGGAGGACTGGGGAGCCACGGGGGGTATCAGGGTTCTCTCTGGTGTCTCATTTCAGCTGTCGCTGCTTAGCTCCATTTCCCCCTTTTACTTATTTATTTTTTTAAATATATTTTATTGATTTGTTATAGAGAGGAAGAGAGAGGGACAGAGAGTCGGAAACATCGATGAGAGAGAAACATTGATCAGCCGCCTCCTGACACCTCCTACTGGGGATGTGCCCGCAACCAAGGTACATGTCCTTGACTGTAATCAAACCTGGGACCCTTCAGTCCGCAGGCCGACTTTCTATCTACTGAGTCAAACCGGTTAGGGCCATTTCCCCCTTTTAGATGGGACTCCTCCAAAGTGACATAGCTTGGGTTCTCTGGGAAAAGAGAGCCTGGGATGGAGATTGGCTTGGAGTGTCCTTCAGAACCAGAGCTGTGCGGGGAAAGGAAGTGGAGGGAGCAGGTGGGCCGCAGTGTCTCACAGAGAAGACCTCAGTCCACCCCTCGGGAGCCCTGGAGCTGAGAGAAAGGCCTTCATGCCTCTATGTTAACCACCCCCTGGATGTGGGCTGGCTCTACCCGGGAAGGGCATAAGCATGGGCAAGGCAGCTCCCTTTGCCCAGAGGAAAGACTCAGCTGCCAGCCTCCAATGGGTAGCACTGGTGGCACTGGGGTAGCAAATGTCAGTGTCTCAGACCTGAATTTGATGGCACGTCTGGGTGGCCCATCACAGTGCCCACAACAACAAGGCCAAGGACCTTGGCTACCAGTGACCCTAGATTTATATAAATATTTGGGTTTTTTTAAAATATATTTTTTCCAGTAAAACTGAGGAGCTCCTGGTCACTACTGCTATGGAAGCTTTTCAGCTGTAGCATGTAAGGATTGCCCAAGAAATGTCTGCTCTTACGAAAATGATTTCGATGGTGATTATGACTACTGAATTCGGGCTCATCCTTATGCACTCCCCTAACCAGAGTGTCTGGCTCACAGACATCATTCCAAAGTTATTTGCTCATAGAATGGATGGTTTTAACATTCATTATTTTTTATCAAATATTCTCTTGCATGTTAAATAATAGTCCTTTACACCTTTTTAATATAAAAATCACACTGAATTCCTGGAGGACAGAAAACAACTTATTTTTCCTTTTATTACGAGTCTGCTTTCTGTCAAAGGCGGATAGAATTTTATCACGTCGTTTTTTATGGTTTCTGCTTTTGTTTATCGCCTGAGTAGTTTTCTTTGAATTTTTCCAGTTCTGCAATGGCAGGATGAACTGTATTTAATCACAAAGAATAATCCTCTTACCACATGGATGAATTCTATTTGCTTAGACTCAGTTGAGAATAATCCCAAATAAAATAACGACTTAAAGTCATTTTCTTATTATTTAAAAACATGGAGATTTTGGGTAAAAATTTGAGGAAAAATTACCTGTAATAATAATTCCCTTTTTTGTGGTAACAATAACAGTTCTTTAAAACTTTCCCCAAGTATTCCCTTGATTCATTAGTCGGTTTATATCTCTCTTTATTTTGGGGGTTAATTTTAGTCATTTCTAGTTTTATAAAGGCTCCCCATGCCACTTGAAAATTTGTCACAGATTATTGTCTTTTATTATCTATTAATTCATTAAAAACAACAACAAAATCACGAGCCAGTACTGAGCCAGGTGCAGACAGTGAGGAATGAGACAGGCACCCTCCCTGTCTCTCAGAGCTAATAAAATTATAGAAGGCGTTATTTTATTTCATCTGCAGTAAGTGTTGCAAAGGTGCACTGGGAACAGATGAAAGTTCTGGGAGAACTGAATACGGCAGCTTATCATAAAGGCGTGCAGCATATCTACGTTTAATATGAATCAGCCGGTACTAAAGGAGGTCTAAACATTTTTTATTTAAAACACTAAATCGGATCCCTAAGAAAACTGAGGCCCAGAAAAGTTCGGTGACTTGTAGTGTGCTGTTAGAAAAGCCAATATTGGCATTTAAATCTGAATTATATTCAGCGTTCTTTTCTAAACTATGCTAACTCCCATAAAACACACACCTACACATACATGCACACATGTATCTATACTTATATATACAGGCATATGATATGTAACTTAAATGATTCAAAGGTACATTTTATGGACTATGAGTGCATTTAAATTTTGGATTGCACCCATACATGAAGAACACATTGTCTATCATTCCAGCTCTTTACCTATGTCATCATAGGCCACCCCAATTCTTTTCTGGAAACAGTGACTCGCAGCCTTTCCTCTGAGGTGGGCCATGCAGAAAATCCATATTTATGGGTACAGACAGTGCCCCCTCTTCACTGTAATGCTCTCCTGGAAACTATTGAACAGCAGCTCACCAAACAGCAGGTTTAATTTCCCCAATAATGCCATCATTGGTCCTTTGTTGGTAAACAAAGATGCTGCGTCAACCCAGGACTGAGGTTCCAAACAATCTCGCCATCTGACCAGTGACGCTCAGACCTGCAGATAACAAACCAGTCAAGGCCAGGATCAACAGGAGGTCTGAAAAGCACAGGTACAGCCATCGATGTACTAACATTTAGGGTTAGTACATCATGCTTACTTCCCTAGCAAAACAGTCATAAATACCTTGTGGCCGTTGATCATTGCAAGGCTCTCCATATGCTATAAATAACACATACAGAACATTCAATGGTTGACAATTTGCTTACAGAGACAATGAGAAAGTAAATGGAGTTTGGGACCAGCTGCATGGAGTGTGAATCTTGACGTCATCACTTCTAGCCAGATCACCTGGGGAAGTTATATAATCTCTTCTGAGACTTGTTTTCATCCTCAGTAAAGTGGGAATGCTACTTACAGAAAGGGTATATTATGAGGATTAAAGAAAGTGAAGAATACAAAACACCTAGCACAGTGCCTAGGTATTGTTGATTCTCAATAAATATTAAGTGGCCTACTTCTGCCTTTTCTCTTAATTTATCAAATATAGCAAACTGGACGATGGTTCGAATGACTCAGATCTCTGAGAATAACTACTTTGATCATTTTAAATGTTTTCTGGGAATATTTTTTAAAAATACTAAGCCAGTTGTTTTTATTTCAAATAACCCCTAATAGTACCTCAAGTTTTTATAGCGCATAGTTAAGCAAAACATAATCTGATAGGAATATACTATTTATTTGAAAAACAAAACAAAAATCTATCTTATTGAGAAGGGAAAAATACATGTCTCAAATCTAGGCCCAGATTGGAGCCAAGCCAGGAAAATCGCAGCATAGATTATATATTGACCATGGATTTAGGATGATTAGAATATGAAAGAAGGGAAACCCCTGCCAGGCCAGGACAGGGAGTGGTACATATAAACCGGAGGTAAGGGTGGGAGGCAGGTGGAAACACTTCAAAAGGCTTGAGAGATACCAGAGAAGTGGCAGGGAAGGCCTGAGCATCACAGTTGGCAAGGCACATGGCTCTTCTGCCCACAGGGCAGATCAGTAGAAGAGCAGTGCCCCAGGGAGGTGCCTGGGGGTGAGGGTGGAGGTGGGAGTTGGGGGAACACTGGTCGCCTCAGTTTAGTGAGAGTTTCCAGGGCCCCAGAGGCAAGTGTGGAAGAGCTGGGTGGTTTGACAGCCCAGAGGGACTGTGGCTGGGCTGGGAATGCCCTAGATTGCAGACATCTCCCAATCAGAGTCCACAGGCGTCGGTGGAAGTCAGTAGCGGATGCCAGTGCCACACCCACAAACCAGGTGGCGGGAGTCACATCCAACTGAGGCCAGCGGAGGGTGCCCAGCGTCTGGGGTCAAGAAAGCTCAGTGAGGTTCTGGATTCCAGCCCACGGCTTTGATATCCCTCACTCCCCAAACCAATGATGCCATGCCTCCCCCACCCCCACCCCTACCCCCAGGTGCCATGGCAGGAGGAAGGGACATGGAGAACCCAGAGTGAGGAATAGTCCTGAAATGGCATTTAAATTATGCATTGCTTCATTTGTACCTGGAGTGGAAAAAATAAGTCCCAAGTTTAAAAAAAAAATTAAATTTGTGTGCCTAATTTTTTTTTTTTTGGAGGAGAGGAAGACTCAGAAAGAAAATTGAATTATATTAGAAAAATAAATAAATTCGCATACTAGTATCTGCCCTTTTGATTTCTTGAGTGTGATTTTTATGCCTGCTTCAAACACAGGCCTTCACCTTTCCTCAGCTGAGCAGCAGGCAGAAGTAGCACCGTTTAGTGTGAATGTCTGCTTGCCTGCTTGCTTCCTTCCCCCACTACCACGAAGGAGCCCGAGGAGGCCAGCACTCTATGCTACTCACTTCCCCCAGTGTAGACAGGACTTGGCACGTGGCTTCTGGTTGCTTGGAATGGAATCTTAGCTTTGCCACTTGGTAGGTATTTAACCTCTCAGACCTCAGATTCCACCGGGAAGATGATGACACCTGCTTGTTTTGGCTGCTCGAACGAGAGGATCTCTGTAGCATTTAGTACTCGCCTGGATGAAATGTTTGTTATTTCTCTTATCACCACTATTGTTCCGAATCCCACCATGTACATAAACTTCAGGCAACCTGCTCCCTGACAGCAGCCCTTGAACCCCAAAGAAAATGCAGCTTAAGCTCAAGTTGAGTCTCTACATAGAACCGATTCAATTCCAGTCATTTAGAATCTGAGCCAAGTATTTACATAAATTAGCTTAATGGTTTATATTATTATACAAATGACACAAGCTCACGATATAATATTCAGGCAATCTAAAAACATTTCCAATGAAAAATGCACCTCCCCCTCTCCTTAGAACCTCCGTCTCTCTATCTTTTCTTAAAATTTAATTATTTAATGTATTTTTTTCTTTTTTTACTGGATTTATTGGGATGACATTGGTTAATAAAATTATTTAGGTTTCAAGTGTATAACTCTATAATAATACATCATCTGTATAGTGTATTGTGTGTTCACCACCCCAAGTCAAGTCTCTTTCCATCACTATTTATCCCCCATTTACCCTCTTCTGTCTCTCCCCACCCCCATTTCCCTCTGCTAATCACCAACTGTTGTCTGTGTCTATGAGTTTGTTTGTATTTTTGCTTTATCCCTTCACCCAGCCCCCTAACTCCCCTCCCCTCTGACAGTTGTCAGTCTGTTCTCTATCTGTGGACCCAGAGAATATTACGCTAAGTGAAATAAGCCAGTCAGAGAAAGACAAGTACCACATGATTTCACTCACAGGTGGAATCTAATGAACAAAATTAACGGATGGATAGAATAGAAACAGACTCAGGCTCACTGTCTTGAGGCAGCTGCCTGCAGCAGTCTCCTGCATGTTGTCCCGGGAACCTCTGATGCACATACACTGGTAGACATGTGTGCTTGCAACAGGTCTGAGTGTGGTCCCCGATTCTGGTATAATGAATGTCTCTCCCCCAAACATGAAGGTTGATAGCAAATGAAACCTGTCATGCTTGACAGAGTGCCTTCCTTAGGGGGCGTAAGACTCTTAGGAGCAGAAAGGGTATAACAGTGGGGAAGACCTGACTTAAGGGCCCACCATCATTATCACATCATTATTACGTCATCATTACTGCTGTGGCTGCTCCATGCAATGGATGCCATTGGGCCTCAGATGGGCTCAGGGTGGTCCTCATACCCTTTTCTGCCCCAAGCCCAGGCTCAGCTACAGACACCCTCTCTGCGTCTCTCGTGATAACCTACAGACATTTAGCAGTCAGTCCTCCAGAAAGTTCCCTGAAACACCTCGTCACTACTTAACCTCAGGGAAGCTACCTCTCAGCTGAGCTGTTTCCATTCTTTAATGCAAAGCCTGAGCTTCCATCCCCTGTGGGAACACTCAGAAGAATCCCCTAGATGCCTAGGACTGGGTGTGTTTTGTCTCTCCTCATCCAGCAACTTTTGATTTTGGCTGTAAAACTAAGAGCTGTTGACAATCCAGAGCAAGACAGCCCTAAAATCCTGTCTGAGAAAAGAAGAAAAATGGGCCAGGAGCAAGGAATACAAACAAAGAGACACAGCTCTTGATTTCTTTCGAGTAGTTTACTGTCTAGAGTGGAAGAAAGTAAAAAAGGATTTAAACAGTGTGCTAAGCACTAGCATAAAAGGATGCACAGATGCAAGGAAACACAGTGGGGATCTCTAAATGAGACTGGGGGGGGCATCCTGGAGGGCTTCATGGAAGAAGTGATACATAGATGCAAAAAAATTTTAAATATTGTTTAAAACAATAAAGCAGTTAGTATTGAATGAAGTGTTCAGACACCAGAGTTGACATACCTAGGCTGCCATTCTGGCTCCCCCATTTGTCAGTTGTCTGACACTGGGCAGGTGACACACATAACCTTTTAAAGTCCAGTTTCACCATCTGTAAAATGGTGATGAAAATAGCACCTGCCTTATAGTGTTATTGTGAGAATTAAAGAACATAAAGCACATGCAGTTCTTAGCCTGGGGTCTGGAACACATTTACTCCTCAATAAATACTTACTTGTTATTACTTTTATTGTTACCGTTGTTTCATACTCTAGTCCGTATGTGGCTCTAATCGGGTTTCCTAAACATGTGGTCTTCTCGATAAATTTCAGAAGTGTTTCAGAAAGGCTTGATTCCTTCACCAGGGGAGATGTGGTGGGAGTCACAGACGCACTTGGATGTATGAGGAATCTACGAGAAGATGCCAGAGAGGAGGCTGTGTGGGACCCTGGGTGAATGCCAGTCAATCAGAATTTTTATCTGGAAACCTCCCTGTAGTTTGGAAACGAAGCTAGAAGCCAAGGTGGGAAAGGGTGGGGCTGCCCGGGGCTTTCAGCATCCCTGACCACTTCAGGCCCCGTCCCTGCTCCAGTGCATGGCCGCGTCAACAATGAGCAGGCCCCACCTTCTCTGGACTATCTTCTCCATCTCCGAAAAAACACAAACAAAGTGGAAGGAAGGAAAAGACACAATGGGCAACATGTTAGGAAACACTTTTTATTTTTTTTCAGAGTTCCTGGCAGTGAGCAAGCTTTTCTGTTTTGGGGTACAATTATTTGGACATTTAAAATATCAGAAGGTCACAAGAAGAACGCTTTATGGAGGTCTGACAAAACCAGTCCATCTACCCATTTTCTCGATGAGGAAGTTGAGATCCAGACAAGTTCAAAGAGGAAATGGAAAGAATCAAGGGTGCTGAGGACTGAAATCAATTACCTGGAGGATGTCTAGAGGGTGACCGCACAAGACTGACCGAGGACCCATGGGTGACAATGTTAGGAAGCCCATTTCCGTCAGGAGAAGAGGCTAATAACCTTCAACGCTGCTCAGAGGCAAAGGGGATGCACCGTGGGAGGCTGAGCCACCACCTCAAACACTGGAGGGTGGAACCAGTGAACAGAGGAGAGGAATGGGGGACCTGGTGGCCCTCGGGAGCCCTTCCTAACACTGGGCTTCTAATGTGCTTCAAAGCAGCCAGTTGACCCCTGGCTGGGCAGTTCAGTAGGTTAGAGCATTGTCCTGGTACTAGGACACCAAGGTTGCAGGTTCGATCCCTGGTCAGGGCACATATAAGAATCAATAAATGCATAAATAAGTGGAACAACAAACCTCTCTCTCTTTCTCTTTCCTCCCTCTCCCCCACCTCCCTTTTCTCTCTCTGACTCTTTCCCTTCTTCTTTCTTCCTCTAAAATCAAATTTTTTTAAAAGCAGCCAGTCAAAAGACATTGGGATTGCCCTTTTCTCTCTCTGACTCTTTCCCTTCTTCTTTCTTTCTCTAAAATCAATTTTTTTTTTTAAAAGCAGCCAGTCGAAAGACATTGGGATCATTATTACTTGGGCAATTCAGGCATTTACATTTCAGTGATTCAGTACATTTCTGGTGGTTTCCGTAAATTACAGGTAGACACACCTGCAATTGTGACGTTCCCGTGTTCCGGAGGTGGGAAGATGGCAGAGAGGGTTGGAGCTCATCAAACACCATCGCCTTTTATTGTCTGTGAGCTTTGGGGAAACTTGCTGGCCAAGTCCCTGTGTCCTCACCTGGAAAACCGGTGGCTGTGTTGACTGAATAAGGTAGTGTATGTGCAGGTGCTCTACTAAATTGCTGATATGATTAATAATATTTAAAGATGGAAACTAGCAGTGACATATAGGACCACACAGATAAGACTTCTGTGTGCTGAAACTATTTTTAAAAATAATGATTTTCCTTCACAGCTAATTCAGGTCATAACTAGTATCTCGAATGATTCATGTCTTTCATGTGTGTGCAGACAGAGATAATCCCTATATTTTCCCGGTGAGTTTTTTCCAGCTGGGAAGGAGCTAGGCATGTAAGTCACCTTACAGGAAAAGGAATTTCTATATATAAAAGCGTAATATGCAAAGTGTTCCCTCGGGAGTTCGACCAGGAGACCGGGAGTTCGATCACTCACTATGACGTGCGCTGACCACCAGGGGTCGGCGCAGAACAAAAGAAGCTGGGGAAGGAAGGCCCCGGCCGGCAGCCAGCAGCTGGAAGGACTCAATCGGCCCTGATTGCTGGCCAGGCCTAGTCCCCGTGCACGAATTTCTTGCACTGGGCCTCTAGTCTTGTAATAAGCTTGAGAATGGCCAATGTTTGTTGTGACAGAAACTCCTTTAAAGTCTTTCTAGTTAAGGTTCAAGTCCAACATCTGGAGCAAAAATCCTGTCTCCACCACTTAGCTATGTAACCTTGGTCAAGTTACTTCAACTCTTTGAAAGCAGATCTTCTCATCTGTAAAACATAAAGGCTTTAGAATAGTAGCAGGAACAGAGTAAAGGTTTAATAACTCTAAGTGGTTATTATTGTTGTTGTTGTTGTTATTATTATTGGTGTTGTTTATTTTATTATTAGAAGTGTTGTTGTTGTTATTATTATTATTATTATTATTATTGGTGTTGTTTATTTTATTATTAGAAATTGGTACCCAGAGAGAAGAGGGGGCGAGTCCAGGGCCAAACAGGGAGGTGTACACTATGAAGGGAATCCAAGGTTGTTTTTGTTTTGCCCTTGCAGGTTAGTTCTCTTTTCATTACAGCCCCTCTGGTTTCCAGTGAGCAGCCTGTGTTCATAGATTCAGCTTGTGAAAGCCATCAAGATACTGATCAGATTTCATACCTCTAACCCTCACTTCTACCAGCTTCCACTTAGTCCCGCCCCTTCCATGAAACCTTCCCGTATATTGCCCAGAGAAATATTGACCACTTCCTCCCCCCGTAGAAATAGTGATCATAAAAACAAGTCCAAGGCATTTCGCAAGACTTGTCACTTCCCAGCCCTGGACTTTTATTTCCCCATTTGTAAATGAGAAGAATGTCAGAGAGTAAATAAACAATTGACTGTTGACTGGGAGCTGGGCAATGTGCTAGATGACAGAACAAAAGATGACGTAGACCAGCTCCCTGCTCCCAAAGATTTTATAGTTTTACAGCAAGAAACAGGAGAGGCTACAGATAGTTAAATGTGAAGTTAGAAGTACTGTTATAAAAACATCTGCTCCCCAAGAAAGAGATTCTCAATTGAGATTTGAATGAATAGGTAGAAAAATGATTGTATCAAGGGTGTGGGGAGTTAGCAAAAGTGAAATTTGATTTAGGTCTTCTTAACAGAAAGGGAAGAAGGAAAGGAAAGAGGAATAAACAGCATGCCCAAAGGCTCAGAGGTATCAAGAAATAGAATAAAGTGGTTAGTAATGGCAAAATAATTCTGTGTGCTGGAGGAAATTGAGGGAGGGCAGTGAGGGCAGAGGAGGCAGTAGAGGAAGATGAAATTGAAGATGGTCTCTGCCTCCCTCATTAGACTATTGGCAAAGGGAGGACAGATCTTGGTCACCATTTCCTCCTTTTTTTGTCCAGCCGGTAAGAGGTGCATTTGCTGAAAAATAAGAGGAAAGAGTCACATGGCTAAGCATTACATGCCATTCTATGGGATTTGGATTTTCTCTTGTACCAAATAGGGGCACTGAAAAACTGTTGAATAGAAATGACCTCAGTTGACTGTATCTTTGGAAAAGATGGGCCTGGAAGCAGAGACAAAGACAGATAGAGACGACTGAGACTGGAAATAGGAGTGTCTGTCAGGAGGCTATTTTACTCATTTAGGTGAAAAAGGATAAGGCTCTGCAATCAGTGGTAGTAGTGAAAAGGAAATCTTAAGGGAAGAATTGCTGGAACTTAGCAGGTAGTTGACTGTTGAGAGTGAAAAGCAGGAAGCATCAGGCATTACTGAGATTTCTCTCATTGGAAGTTGGTGAATGGCATTCTGTTTGGCCTGTTGGGTAAAAAGTACCAGTGGATCATCCAGAAAAAGATGCCCCTATGGGCAGCCGATGTCCAAGTCCCTTCCAGGTCTCGCATTGCAACCTGCTCTACTTAACTCCAACATGCACTGGCATCTTTCTAGTAACTGTTAATAATACACCTTTCCTGGACTTCTGAAGCAGCCTTCCACATCCACTCCGTTCTCCAGGCCGTAACCAGCACACTTTCTTCTGAGACAAAGATAGGAGTATCACATCTCTTTCCTTAAAGCACTTCAATGGCTGCTCATTATAATGTTTCATTCAGTGTCCTAGATACAATCTAAATTACTCGCATACAAAGAATCAGGGAAATGTGGCTCATACTTGAGAGAAAAGGCAATCAAAGGAGACTGACTCTGAGATGACCCAGATGTTGGAGTTAACAGATAAAAATTTCAAAGCAGCTATTATAACCGTGTTCAGGAATGCAAAGTAAAATAATTGTTGTAATACATAAACAAATAAGGAATCTCAAAAAAAAAGACTACTAAAAACTGGAAATTCTAGAGCAGAAAGATACAACATCTATATATATAAAAGGCTAAGTGTCCAACCAAGCTACCAGTCGCACTGACCACCGGGGGCAGATGCTCAACATAGGAGCTGCTGAGCTGCAGTGACTTGGCAGCAGCAGTTCTCGGGTGATGCACCCCGAAACCAGAGAGAAGGGAGCCCGATTTCTTGTGGGGCCATGCAATTCCACCTTTGGCTGTGGGTTATGTTGTTGCTGGGACACTGTTGGACCCGAATCTGGTTTACTGCACACTTGTGTTTGCATTCCACACCCTGTATGACAGCAACTTTGCAGAGTGCCCTCTCGCACTCCAGGACCCCTTGGGGGATGTCAGAGAGCCAGTTCGGCCCAATCCCCACAGGTCAGGCCGAGGGACCCCACCTGCTGAAGGGACCCCACTCACTCCACAGACATGGGGGAGGGACCACAGGAAGTTGGCTCCAGAGCGTGTCCGGTCCATCTCGCCCAGTCCCACCTGCCGGCCACCTTCTAATTAATTTCCTTTCAATGTGCATGAATCCATGCACCAGGTCACTAGTCTGAAATAAAAAATGTACTGGATTAGTTTAACAGCTGATGAGAGATTACAGAAAGAAGATTCCATGAACTTGGAGATAGAGCAATAGAAATAATCCAATCTAAAGAAAAGAGAAAAAGGACTAAAAATAATGTAATATATTTTTTGTGCTTTGTGGGGCCATATAAAAAAAAAGGATGAACAAAAATATAAGGAATATGAGAAGGAAAGAATTAAGAGACTAGAACAGAAAAAAATCTTTGAAGGAACAAATTTACAGATTCAAGGAGAACAGTAATCTCAAACTATTTAAAATAAATACAAAGAAAAACATACCTAGGTATATCATAGTCAAACTGCTGAAAACAAAAATTAATTTTGAAATGGCACATTCCACCAGGGAACAACACTAGAAACCACCTCTGACTCCTCATTGGTGATGATGGATTCCAGAGGAGAAAGAGGCTCTGCCTTGAAAATGATAAAAATAAAAGAGAGAGAGAGAGAGAAGGAGACAGCAAAGCTAAACTTGTCAACTTGGAATTCTACATCAGTAAAAGCATTCATCCTTCAAGAATTAAGATGAAATAAAGATATTTTCAGGTAAAAGTAAACTAGAGAATTTATTATCCACTAACCTATGCTACAAGGAAAACCAAAAGAAGTTCTCCAGGCCAAAGCAAAATCACACCAGATTGAAATGTGGCTCTCCAGTAAGAAAAGAATTCCAGATATGATATAACAGGAAAGTATTTTTTTTAAAGCTTTTTTTCCTCTTAACATCTTTAAAGTACATATGACTATTTAAAGCAAATAATTTAACTTTGAATTGTGGGGCTTATAATATTTACATATGAAAATCTCTGACAACTAAAGCATAAAGGCCCAGTGTTGGGAGGGGGCACAGTAAATGGACTTATGTGGTTGCAAGTTTCTTTCATTTAACATAAAGTGGCACAATATTAATGCTAAGGAGACTGAAATGTGAAAAATGTAGGTTGCAATCCCCTAATGCTACCCTGAATAATAATAATAATAATAATAACAACAATACCACCACGAAGGGATATAGCTAAAAAGTCAATAGATAAAATGGAATTACAAAATAATTAAATTATCCTTTAAAAAAGCAGGAAAGGAAAAACAGAACAAAAACTAACGGAACAAATTGAAAATAAATAGTAAAACATAGGCCTAGCTCGCCATCAGAATGTAGGCGCTATAAAGACAAAGACCATATTTACCTATGATTGACCTGAATGAGTGGGTGAGTGGGTGACTAAATGCATGCTCCCTGAGCACCAGCTCCTCCAAGGCCTGGGGGTCTCCGCGTGACTTCTTGTGATAAACAGGACTGTATTTTGTATTTGTTTATGTTCTGCTCACCAGAAAGTTTTCAGCATTTTGGGTTTGTAATTTCTTTGTAACTCCTTCGAATGTGTGGAAAGACATGGGCTAAAAGTTGAGTTAGATCATTCTTTATGTTGAAATTACACAAATCTACTCGTCAAGAAAATAAGTTCCTTTTCTGTACATGGAAACTTGGCTGTGTACAGAGTGTTGCCTAAGGAAGTCCCCTGGGATTTTCTGGGTTACTTTGGCTTTTTCTGTGAGACATGGATGCAGAAATAGTAATAATAAGCATTTGGATCACATTGTCAATTTTGAATTCAAGAAGATTCCAACTGTAGGGAGAAGTAGAAGGTCTCCAACCAAGGTCAAAGGTTTTTGTGTCATGGAGAATGAGAGGTAGAGGATACTTTTGAGGACCAAAACATTACAGATTTTTCTGAAATGACATTTAAATATTAATAGTTGGACACTTTTTTGGAACCCCAAAGGCCTCTCCTTTTGAAGTCGACTTCTAATGGATGTTTCCACTGAGAATATAGTTTTTCCATTAACAATGAGAGGTGGACTGAAGGGCTAATATATTTAGCAACTATTTATTGATTATTGATTGTGACCAGTCAAGATTTTTATTTTTTCTCAGTTGGAAAAAAAAAGATGCCTAATTGAGGAACTCACTTTATTAGTCATCTATAGTAGAAAGAGGAACACATTGGGAAATCCTCATTCACCCCTTATTTATCAGATGTCTGTGCAAAGCAGGTATGTCGGGCCAGGCTCAGAACTTGAATGTTAGGGAGACCCGTTAGACTTACACATGATAGCCAGGCAGGGGCTATTGGGAGTTTAAGTCTAAAACCAACATGAAGAAAGTAGATTAGGACCAATAGCTCTGTGCTTGGTGGGTCAGAAGGGTTAGAGGCCAGAGGCAGGAAGGACCACCAGAAGGGCACTGTGTGGCTAAAACCACAGGGAAGGAGGCAGGAACACTGCATTGATGGTTTTCAAGCTTGAGATGCTGACCAACACCTTTAAAGGGAAACAGACACTTCTCACAGTTCCCAGTGTTGACCTGTTTCTTTTATTTCAATGTTATCTGCATACACACAAACACAAAAGAGTAGGAATAAATGGCTCATTTGATAGCATGTGCACTACGGAAACAATAAAAACAAAGTTATAAACTAAATGCAACTGAAATGACAAAACAACTACAATTTACATGGACAAGATTTATTATGCTGGTTAATTCTGTTTGGCTGGAAGGAATTCTCTGCTGGCACTTACTCTGATGCAGTCCTGGAGGGTTTGTCTCATCTCCACTCCTTTGAACCTCAGCTTGACCATCAGAGGTTTTCTATTTGCATTGTTGCAAAACAGTTGTTCCCTAAAGTTCTGTGGTGTCATTTGGCTGTCACTTGATGTGCACACATCACTCTTTTTTTTTTTCCATTAGCCTTAACAATTAAGTGTTATTACTCGAGGCCAATTTGCTTATAAACTCAAACTCAACAAATACAGGCACCAAAATCTCATAAGGCAGTAATGGAGGTGATGCAATTACTAAAAATGTTTGAACGACCACAAATTTCCAATTTATAGCTTTATCCTAAGATGCTCAAGAACGTATGGGTCTCTGAGACTCCACGGGGAAGCGCTGGTGCTACAGGAAGGTTTACTGAGGTGCCTACAGCCTCTTTCCAAGGGAGCTGCCCTTTGAAAGCTTCTGTTGCTTAAGTGGCCATGTCCTGTGCCTTATTGCCCACCGGCCTTTCCCCACCCCCACCCTCTGGCCACTGTGGGGCGGGTCAGAAAGGAAGGGTGCACTTGAGCCAAGGGTATGCAATCCACTAGCTGGTCAGTAGCCACATAAAGAGGAGTGAGCTACATTTCCTCCCTCTCACTGCTCTCCCTGAAATTTGGAGGGAGGTTGCCATGACAACACACTTGAATACAGACATGGGGGGGGGGGGGGGGGGGGGGGGGTTGCGGGCTAGAGGGCTAGAGAGCTATGTGGCCCACCAGCAAAGTGAAGTTATGGGGAAATGGACATCATGAGCATTTTGAATCACGCATCAGTTTCAAGTATGCAAACCCAACCCAGCATAAGTTAGTTTTAAGCAATAAAAAGGAAAGGTTATTGCTCCAAGATGGGAAAGCCAATCATGTCACCTGGACCAAGTCTTTCACCTTCGGGTGGTTCTGCTGTCCTCTGTGTTTGCTTCTTTCCCAGATCTCACAGGAAGGTAAGAAGGAAAGTGGGCACCTCTCTCCACCAGCCAGTGAAAGTGCTCTTCCCTCTCATTCACTCTGGCCAAGTCTACACGCCCATCCCTGAAGCCACTGATGGGACCTAAAGAATCGAATGCCCTGATTCACACGCCCCATCCTGGGAGTGATGAATGGTGTTGTCAGAGCCTCCCGAAGTACAGCGACAGAGAACAGGGGAGGGTGTCCCCAAGGGAGAACTAGGAAAAGGGTAAAGGGACATTTGGCAGCCACACAACTTATCCACTGCAATCCTTTCTCTGCTCCCGAGTTTCTTTGTAAAATGAGTATAATAATTCTGCTTTGCCCGCTGCTCAAGATTGCAGTGAAATGAAAGGAGGCAGTGGGTATAAACAGATATCTAAACTATAAACTACAAAATACATGAGACACAAAGTAATGGTGTTTAAAGGGCTTGTCAAGTGCACCAGGGCGTGATCGAGCTGACTGGGCATCTCCAGCCTACCGACAACTTCCTGTTTTCTGGAGGCAGTTCCTCTGGCAGGAATCAAGGGTATTCCCCTCATCTTATTTTGGGCAGCACATGTAGTTTGCAACTATTTCTATTTTAAAGACAGCTGCTAGTGATCTATGGAGTCACTATTTTTTTTTAACATATGTCTTTATTTATTTCAGAGAGAGGAAGGGAGAGGGAGAAAGAAATAGAAACATCAATGATGAGAGAGAATCATTGATTGGCTGCCTCCAGCATGTCCCTCAGTCGGGATCAAGCCTGCAACCCTAGGCATGTGCCCTGACCTGGAATCTAACCGTGATCTCCTGATTCATACGTCGACGCTCAACCACGGAGCCACACCAGCTGGGCCTCACTCATTTTTAATAGTACAGGGGCTTCTCCATTGTCCCAAGTCTTTTCCACTTCACGGCTTAGAAGGCATGTAGGACTCACATTTTTTCCTGGGATCTGGAAGGGAAAGAAGAGGAGGGGCACCCTGGGGAAGCCGGCACCCTCTGCATGTGACTTCTCCTTGACGCTGAAATGTATGTGATTCAAACCACGGAGGAGCACCACATTCTTTGCGTGTCTTCTTTGGGAAGGTGCACAGTTTGAAGCCAGGGTTGTTAGGGTAAATGGGTGTTTAGATAAGCAACCCCTTAGGAGGGATGATCTGTGTGTGGGGGGAGAGGGGCAGCAGGTTCTGAGCCCAGAAAAACCTCTCACATGGCAACAATAACAGTGAAACCATGGGGCCTGCTCGCTGGGTCTCTTTGATGTGAAAACTGGAAGAAGAATGCCTGAAAGAAGCTGAAAAACTGAGGCATCGATGGGAAGATTCTGGTAGGACTTGGAGTTATAAGTTGGAAAAATGTAGGTGAACTTGAATTTACATCATGGTGTTGAATAGAAAGCCCGTCTTCCATTTCAAGCAAATTCAATATATGCTTTTGGCTGCATTTTCTGATAACCTGTGTCACCGTAAGAGTTACAGAATTTGTTCTTAGATAATGTTTAGAGGCAGATGGCTTGGAAATACAGCAATCCCTATGCTACACACACAGGGTGCCTTTGTGTGAGTAACAAGATGTGGCTGCCCAACTGGACCTGAATAAGAAGGTGCTTTCTCTTGTGGGCGGATACAGTGCTTTCCCAAAGCCCAGAGCTGGGGTTCCATGTGCAGGTGCGGACTATACACTCCAGGGATCCTAGCCAGTTTGAATGTAAGGGAACAGGAAGGGAAAAAGAGTCACATTTGTTGTTTTAGTTAGCATTTGTGGGGGCACCTCCTTAAAGCAGAGGTCCTTAGGGAAGGGTCCTAACGAGAATGAACTGAAGAGACATTTTTTAGATTTCGGTGCATAATTCTCAACCCAAGAAATTCCTACTTGGGATGTCTGGGGTAAGGGCTAGGCACGGCCATCTTGAAAATGCTCCCTGGGATACAGTGATGCTCAGGCCTGGCCTCGTTAGCTATTTTCCTGACCTGACCATTGAGCTCATGGGATGCCCCCCTTTCCTTCCTCATTGACTTTGGTGGGTTTCTTGATACCTGGCCAGAAAGAGCTTTAGGAGAGAAACCTACTCCCCACGTAGGGCTTTGCTCCTCCGTCATGCCTCCCTCCTCCGAATTCTTAGACTGTGTCTTGCTCACACTACACTTATCACCACCTTCTCTATTGGAGTTATTTATGAACACGGCTTATCTCCTCACACACAAGCCCCAAAAAGGCTGAGACTCTGTCACACCCAGAGGTCACCCACTGGCCCCTGGATTGCATCCATCTGTAGATGTATTTTTCTTGGCTCTCGGAGTGCTTTAAACTTTTTAAATTTATTTGCCAGCTTTTAAAATTCAAAAGGTATTCCTCCCACTCCCAACTTTTCCCCTAAATATAATGACCATTGTGCAATGCTTTTTTTTTTTTTTTACTGGTGAAATATCTGACGTTCCTGCATAGCTATAAATATAATGACCATTGTGCAATGCTTTTTTTTTTTTCTGTTGAAATATCTGACGTTCCTGCATAGCTGGGATTGACCGGAGCTGAGCAGCAAGTTCCCCTTTCACATGGGAGTTGTCTTCTCCAAGTCCCCACAGTCCCCACCACTCCCTATTGTCTCACACGGGGCCATGTCTCTCATTGATATTTCTCTCCTGACACCTGCTAGGCATTCGAATCTGTCACCCTTTTGATTTCTGCACAGTATCTGACTTTCTTAAGTGCTGCCTAAATATTTGTGAAATGGGAAAGTAAAAGGCTAACGTGCTCCCGGCGATGGGTGGGTCAGTGGAACCCCTCTCTAAGCTTCCAGGTATGAGTCTGAATGAAGAACCAAAGTCTTTTAGATGTTGTATTGTGGCTTTCCCCAGCCAGGAATTATGAACTAGTTCCTCATTTTTAGGAGCTTTATCTCAATCTCTTCATTCTCCATCTGCCAAGTAGCTAAGCAACCTGAAGCTGGAGGAAATGACAGTCAACATGGGAATTTCGGTGAGTGGGTTGTCCTTACCCAGCGGCTCTCTGAGTTCTCACAGAGCAGCCTGCTGGTCACCAGGGCTCTCATATAACTGTCCACTGGAAAGCCCCTCCAAGGGCGGGGGAGAGTTTTTGTCCGGGAAGATCCCTTTTTACCGCTGCCAGGATCATCATCCCGTATTTTGTAGGAGACATAACTGGAATAATACCTTCAGCACTCATTGCTGTAATGCAATCTCCTCTCCTCAGTTTTCTCATTAAAATCCCCCCAAGTCTTCCATTGCCGCATCCTAAAGTATAGGACGTGGACCATGTGGGACATTTGTACATTTTCTTGGTCTTGTATTCATTTTTCTGGTTGCCTGCTCTTAATGGCCAATGATACTGTGTGTGTGTGTTTTAATATACAGAAATAGCAATAATATTGTTTTCTTTAAATATTTTAGGTAAAATATTAAGTTTATTGAAAGAAAAATAAAGAAATAATAGTTTTGATGGAATGAGGATCCGGCAGGAATGGTGGAGTTGTAATGGGTGTGACACTTGTTTGGGAAAGACTGGGTTTTAAGATAAAGTCTGGGCTCCTCTGCCAATGGGCCACAGCCCATCTCTTTGGGCCATTCAGTCCTCCCTTTCACACACACACACACACACACACACACACACACACACCCCAGATAGGCTTCTGGCTTCTCTGGGAAAATCAGGCAACAGTGCCCTGCATTCTTGCCTTTCTGGAGCTGAGAAGAGCTTCTCCTTCTAGCTGTTCAGTTCTAGTTTATTCAGTCCTCCCTTTCCCACTGTATATCCTAATAGGACAGAAACTTTTTCTGCTTCCTCCAATATACTGGGAGGGCTCCCCACCTTTCACCAATGGTTTCACCACGGCTAGGTCTTCTTCCCAGAGAGCATTTGTTATTCTACTAGGAGCATCCTCTCTGCCCCGCCCCCCAGCCCCCACATTGCTTGTATGACAGGTGCTTTTTATAAGTGCTTCCTAAATATTTGTGAAACGGAAAAGTAAAAGGCTAAAGTGCTCCTGGAGATGGGACTCCGTTGCAGCTGCAATGTCACCTCTGAGGAGAGGCCTCTCGACCACTCTGAATCATAGAGATCTTACTTCCTATCTTCTATCTCAGCATCTGACCACTTTCCTTCCTAATTCTTTCCACAAACTGTAATTTTAAAAACAATTACTTCCTCCCTTGATTAATAAATATCTCTCCTACTGCACTGTGAGCTCCTTAAGGACAGAGCCCTGGTGTCCTGTTCACCGCTGAACCCGACGCCTGCAGAGTGCTGAGCACACATAGATGCTCGTGGCTAGTAGATGAATGAGAGCATATCCTTCCAGCCTTGGTACCTTGGTGAATTCCTTCTCATCCTTCAAGGTCCATCCAGCCCAGGAGCTATTCCTCTGAAGACTTCCCGCACCCTCCTCAGCCAAGATGGGGGCGTGGCTCTCTTCTTTGGGTCCACAAAGCATCATATAAACACAGAGTGATAGTATCAAATACATGGTATTGTAACTGGGTTAAGGGTCTATGTACCCAAAAAGACTGCGAGTGAATACCCAACCTCTCCCCTCTCCACCATGTAGTGATCATTCTCTGTTTCTAATGCCAAAGGAAACAACAACTTCTCATGACTGTTTGTAACCCGAGCCGACGGGGTGGAAAGTGAGTGGGATAACAAAGACAATGAGAAAACAGTTGTTGGTATTTGTGGGATGTTCAACTAAGTAGGCATGACTTGCAGACGTACCCATAAAACTATCTTAACAAAAGATGTTACTTCTCTAGAGAACTGTTTTTAGTTCTATCATAAACCCTCCTATTCAGGAATTTCCAACAAAACAAAGCTTTCAGCAGCAATTAAAAAAAAAAAAAAAACCTCCCCCATCTAGTGGTAGCAATCTTGAACTGCAAGACATACCTTCATTATTAATTTATTCTCTCTCCCACTCAGCGGCTATTTATTGGCCAGCTGTTATGTACCAATAATTGATACAGACAAGTCTCTGTTCTCATTTGGTCACTCATGCATTGATCACTCTCTATGGGTGACTCACGCTGTTTGGAGCTTTGGCGTTGTTGGGTTTAGATAAACAGACCCATGTGAGGCCAGGTTTCTTGGTGCAAAGGTCAAACACTGGCATCTCTGGGCTACATACAAGATGTTTTTCTGGCCTGGTCAGTGACTATAAAAAATATAAACAATTTGGGGAAATTTAAGGACATACACACAACACACCCCAGATGGACTTCTGGCTTCTCTGGGAAAATCAGGCAACAGTGCCCTGCATTCTTGCCTTTCTGGAGCTGAGAAGAGCTTCTCCTTCTAGTCGGGCTATTCTGTCTGCCTCATCGGCGACCTATTCACTCACTCATGTGAGTGTCGCCTCTATTCAGGCACACGCAGACATTTGGTGGGTTTTTATTCACTACTTTCATTCCTATGGAAGGACATCTCCACATCTCTCCATCACTGCCAAGGAAGCCCCTCTTTCCCGTAGAGATCATCATGTGGCAGGTGATATGCTTCTTGGCAACCCCTGGATTACGGGTCATTTATTTCTCTGGCTCTCTGTGCTTAAACTCTTTGCTTAAATACCCTACTTGGTCATTTCCCTTTCCCTCCTTGCTTGATGAGCTAGAAGGTTCGTCTAGAGATATTGCCTCTTCCTCTCTCTTATTTGTCCATGGTTCCATGGGAATGTATAGAATGAACACTGGGACTAACATGGGGTAGAAATGGGGTCCCTGGAGAGAGTAACACTGAGGCTCAAACCTCAGGATAACTAGGCGTTAGCCAATGAGGGACACCTGCACAAACGCCCAGATTTAAGAACCTTGTTGGCAACGGCAGCTGGGATTCGGGAGCGCCTGTGAGCTCTGTGAGGAAGCACAGACTTCATCCTGCCGGTGGTGGAAGCCAGGAAAGCTTCTGAGCAGGCGAGTGAACATCCACATCCACCTTTGCAGATCGCTCCACCAAGAAGTGCATTTTAAGAGATCTGGCTGAGAGCTGGGGCTGCTGGGTCCTTTGGGCCCCTCCTAGTGCGGTGTGACCAGGGACAATTGGGCGGTGAGGGACACCGGGAGAGGGACCCTTGGCATCCTGAAGGCACAGTACCAATGCCCGTTGTACCGGTTCTTGTTGTGCCCTTTAATTCTTGTTGTTCTGTCTCTGCTTTTCCCGGAGTGCTCTCTGTTTTCTCTGTAGTTCCCTCCACTTTCTGCGCAATTCAGGCATCATCCTGGCGCAGCTCTGGGCTTGCAGTTGCCCAGAGAACCGCAAGCAACAAGGCTGTGAACTCCCCACCCGCCCCAGGGAGCCCTTCTATCAAAAAAGTTAGCTTCAAAGCCCAGTTGGAAGTGGTGGATATGAAGCAAAAAGTCAACAAACATTTCCCTGGAGTCTTGGCACCGAGATGTCTTTTTCTTTTTCTTTTTGCTCAATTCCCAGCTGGTCAGCAGCCTGAACTTCTGCCTACCCACCCCCCACGCCTGGCAGCTTCAGCCCTGCCGTAGTAGTAGTGCCTGCTGAGGACGGCGGCACGCGACCCGACCTCTGACCCGAACCAGGAGCCCTGTCCCCTTCAGACAGGGGGCCACACTCCTCTCAAAATGAACTGGCTTCGGGCCTGGCACACCTGGGTTCTGGGTGGAGCTGCTCTCGGTGGCGGCCATGTGGTCTCAGGAGACTTATTCCACCACCTTGGGCACTTGTATCCCTTTCTGTAGAGTGGGGATGGTAACCCCTCTTCTCAGGTGATTCTGAGGAGGAGAAAATGACTCTACAGAGTCACTCAATCATTTACAAAACATGTATTGATTATAGCTATGTGCCAGGCACTGGGGGATGAAAGCCCTTGTTAAACTGTAACGCGCTGCACAAATGCGGCATTCTCAGGTGCAGGAAATTCACTACTAACTGGGTCCGATTGGGTGCAGTTGCTCCGTTTCCCTCACCTGTCTCGCCTCCAGGTAGGATCAACTGCTAGCTACCTGAATACTGTCCTCCCGTAAACGTTCAAGGCAAAGCTTTAGTAAGACTCAATACACAGAAAATACCAACTAGCCTTCGAAAGATCTATGGTGACAAAGCCTCTGTGTGTTTGGAGCTTTATCCTGCCCCAGAAGGTTGTCTATAAAAGGATGGTCACGTTTTTGCTACTGCTCCGGCATTGACAAGTAGGGTCCCACCCAATGGCCAAAGAGAAGCTAGTTTCACATTCTAAAGAGCTAGCAATAGCCTGACCGGTGTGGCTCAGTTGGTTGGGCATCATTCCATGCACCAAGAGGTCGCCAGTTCGATTCTCAGTCAGGGCACATGTCCAGGTTGCAGGCTTGGTCCCCAGTAGCCAATAGATATTTCTCTCTCTCATCAGTGTTTCTAACTCTCTCTCCTGCTCCCTTCCTCTCTCGATTTAAAAAACACACGACATATTTAAGAGTTGGCAACAGTTGGTGCCAGAACACTCCTCTCTCCACAAATCCTCAGGGCTTCCTAACAGTCAAGACTGGCCCTGCCACCGGGGGCCTCTCGGCTTCCCCCTCCTTCTTCCCCTCTGGCCTACACGATCAGAGGTCTAGGAGAGGGTGAGCAGACAGGAGAGGGAGTCATCACAGGGGTCAGCTTGTGGGCGGTGAAGAGCTCCATGGGAAGAGCATAAGGGCTAGAAAACAGATGATACCCTCCCATTAGGATGATCTTAACAAAGAGGCCCACACAGGGTCATGTGGTCATTCAGGGGTAGGAGCAGTAGAATTATCACCACTTCTAGGCCCAAAGGGATGAAGGGAGGGGGCTGAAACCAGAACCCAGAAAGAGAGAGCCATCTCTAGACCGGTTAGAAATTTTTTTCAGTGGTTGGGCAAGATATTGGTGCGCCCTACGTATAGCAGTGGCAGGAGGGTTGGAGAGAAAGGTGAAAATATGAGAGCTGTTTCGAAGGCAGACTTCTGAGGCCTGCACATGGAAAGCATTGTGAAGGAAGAGAGGGAGGAGAGGGCAACTTATAGGTTCAGGCTTGGGCAACTGGGTGAATGGTGGTGTCATTAATTTTGATTGGAAACACAAGAGGATTGGAGGATCCACATTCAGTTTGGGACCCGCCGGGTTGAGAGGACTGTAAAACATCTAGGTCAGTGGTTCTCAACCTTCTGGCCCTTTAAATACAGTTCCTCATGTTGTGACCCAACCATAAAATTATTTTTGTTGCTACTTCATAACTGTAATGTTGCTACTGTTATGAATCGTAATGTAAATATCTGATATGCAGGATGGTCTTAGGCGACCCCTGTGAAAGGGTCATTCGACCGCCAAAGGGGTCGCGACCCACAGGTTGAGAACCGATGATCTAGGTGGAAATATCCCGTATTCCTTCCGTCAGAAAATGACATCTGCGGCTCAGAAGAGAGACCTTAGCTAGAAATACAGAATGACATTGTACGCAAACAATTACGGACGATTATTACTGCATATGCTAAAGTCTGCCATGTAACATGCACACAATGCATGAGATCTGACACTGGATTTAAAGAAATGAGTCCTCGGTATTTTGAAAAATTGTCTGTTACCAAGCTAGCTTATGGCCACTTCTGAAAACAGAATATCAGTTTGCTGGCCCATGCTAATTACTGTCCACAGAATAGCCATTTAACAGAAGAGAAAATTGAGGTCCAAAGAGATAAAGTGTAGCAGTTGGGATTATTATTCTTCCAAGTGACCGAAATCTCAGTTTACATGATCTTAAATAAGCAAAGGGATTTATTGGCTCAGATCTAAGAGTGATTTTGGCCTCAGGCACAGTTGGATCCAGAGGCTCAGAAAATGTCATTGAGACACAGTGTCTCTACTCATCTCTTCATTCTGCTTTTCTTCAAACATTTGCTGGCTTCACTCTCTGACTGGCCCAGGTTCACGAGAGCAAGATGGCTGCAGTCACTGTGAGCCTCACAGGCTCACGCCTTCAAATCTAGTGAAAAGATAAAGAACGTTTCTCTCCCAGAAGCCCTTGTACAGATCTCAAGTCTTCTCATTGGCCCTAAACCAGTGGTTCTCAACCTTCCTAATGCCGCGACCCTTTAATACAGTTCCTCATGTTGTGGTGACCCCCAACCATAAAATTATCTTCGTTGCTACTTCATAACTGTAATTTTGCTACTGTTATGAATCATAAATATCTGATATGCAGGATGTATTTTCATTGTTACAAATTGAACATAATTAAAGCATAGTGATTAATCACAAAAACAATATGTAATTATATATGTGTTTTCTGATGGCCTTAGGCGACCCCTGTGAAAGGGTCGTTCGGCCCCCAAAGGGGTCGCGACCCACAGGTTGAGAACCACTGCCCTAAACGGTCCTGTCTTAGCCCTGACCCATCTCTGTGGCCAGAAAAGCGAGATGTGCCCATTGGATTGGGGCAGTGAGAGCCTACTCATAGAATGGGGGAAGGGTGGAGTCCACTTAAAATTAGGATTTCATGCCAGGCCGGTGTGGCTCAGCAGTTTAGCATCAACCCAGGAACCAAGAAGTCACGGGTTTGATTCTCCAGTCAGGGCACATGCCTGGTTTTGGAAGCTCAATGTTTCCATCCCTTTATCCCTCACCCTTCCTCTCTCTCTAAAAATCAATAAAAACGTATTTTAAAAAAATAGTGTTGAATGCAAACTGTAATAGAAAAATAAAAATTAAAAAGAAAATTAGGATTTCATAAAGAGGAGGAGTGTTCCCATGTGCACACGTGAAAAACGGGGTGCTGCCACCCGAGAAGAGATGCTGGGGAGGGAAAAACACACAATGACCACAGGAAGAAGGCACCTGATTGAGGTCACTCAGCTCATCAGCATCAGCGCTAGATCTCAGGTGATCAGCCCCTGGTGATTTCCTCCTAACCTTATTGCCACCTGAGGCTTTGCTTCCAGCAATGTTCCTGGGGACATCAGGTGGTCAGAGGCCAGAAGTGGGTTAGGAAGAAACATAGGAGTGATAAAAACTTAGAGAGGTCACAAGTCCTTAGGATCTTCCAGTGGCCCAGGTCACAAACTAGGCCAAAGGTGGACTAGAGGGTAACAGGGCCAAAGGCACGGCGCCAGGTGGGGAGGCGGGGAAACAAGCTGCCGGGACCGCTGGCCCAGCCCACATTCCCGTGTCCTGGAACGAGTCAGACCACAGAAGCCAGGGAACTTTCAAGACCTGTGAAGAGCCGGTCAGGAGCAGCCCACCGTGGTTTCTAAAAGCGTCTCCAGTTCATCTGCACGGTCAAGTTATTGCATGTGACTCTGTCACTCTTTCCTCTCTGCCTTCTCTGTCACACAGTTTTGCTGGTTCTGGTTATTTTTAGCTCAGTCCGGGCCCTTGGGGAAGCATCACATCCAACTCTCTTGTTTTGCAAAAGACAGAAATGAGATTCTGAGTTGACTAAGGTCACATGCTTACTATCAGAGCTGATCTCCGATGGGGGTCTCCAGGTGTCCAGCTCAGGATTCCACGCACCTGGCTGTCTCCAGCCACCTCTTTGTGGTCTCAGCAAGGCACCCATCTGGGCTCTGCCTTGTTAAAGCGATGATGTTCTGCTGGGACTCATGGGTCCAGGTAGTTCTTACCTGAGAAACAGGGTGAGTTCCCAAAGAAGATTGAGAACAGTTCCCGGGTTTTGTGTTTTATAGGTTCTCAGTCTCTCTCACGAAGCTCACTAGACCTGGGGGACTATATACCAAGAGTGAAAATTCATTGCAAGCCATTGCTGAGTCCTGTCTCTCCCCCTAAGGGCTGGACACTGGGACACTGAACTTGGCGCGTCTTTACAGGAAGGATCTCCGAAGCATGCTTGTTGGGGAATTGGCCTGCAATCAGCCCAGGGCCCACTTAATTTCTTTGCTCTTGAATAGTGGCTTCCCTTTCCCTTTTTGCACTCTGTGCACTTGCACAGAGACTCAGGGTCTCTGCTCCGCTGTGCCATCTTGAAAGTCTTCTTAATGGTTTTATCTTGGAACTTGTGTTTTGTCAGTGAAGTCCAGTGGGACAATGGAACATGCCTGGGAACAGAGGAGATGCTTATCATAACGGACACAGCCTCCCATGGAGCATTCACGATGCCCCTGAGCACAGAATTCAGCTGCACCCGCGATGCATGAAGTTCAGCGAGACTCGGAGTGAGTACAAGGCGAGTGCGTTACATTTGCCACCGAGAGGCCACGCTTCTGTTCAAATCAGAACCTGCTTGGAACACAGGAGGAGGCAATGGCATTCTAAGAAACGCAAATGACTAAGGATCCCCCATCACATCCTTATTCATGCTACTTCCATGAATTAGCCAACACTTAGGCTGAAATTGTAACATGGGAGGAAAGGGAAAGGTAGGGCAACCCGTAATTCCTTTGTCTCTCGGTTCTTCCTTGCTCATCAATGAGGCAAAGGCAGGACATGTAGGTAGGATATGCACAGATCAAGAAGTAAAATAAAAACAATTGCGATATTTATTTTTGCAGCATTTGTGCTGTTCTGGTAACAAGGATATCCATACGTGTGTGTGAGCTACAAAACACAGTTGTGCAATTTCAGTGATTCTGCAGTCGAGTTCAATGCTCATATTTGCCCTTAACACTAACATTGCACAATATAAAGACAAATGGTAAAATTCATGCTCATAATCTTAAATTATTCTTAGATCAGCACCAAATAACAAATATAAAACACCATAAGATGGGAAAGCGAATTCTTAACTTGAAAGAAAAAAGAGAAAGCTTTATATTTTAGTATATTTAATGACACGTTTTTTCCTGTGTTATGAAAAAAGGGGGCCCACATTTTCCTTTTGCCCTTGAACCCCATAAATTGTGAAGTCCTCCCTGCTTTTCTGGCCTCAGAAATTAGCTCCTCAGATTCTGTTGCTTCAAATCAATAGCTTGAACCACTTACTATTTTGATCCCTCGTCAGTACCTAGCCATTTTTCTTTGAAATATTAAGTTGTTACTTATGCTTAATGCTGTTGAATTTATAGTTTGCTGTATTCATTTGCTAGGGCCACCATAACATAATACCACAGACTGGGTGGCTAGAACAACAGAAATTTATGTTATCACAGTTTTGGAGGTTAGAAGTCCAAGAGCAAAGTGTTGGCAGTTTTGGTTTCCTCCAAGGCCTCTCTCCTTGGCTTGCAGACAGCCGCCTTCTGTAAGAAGAACTCACATGGTCACATGGTCTTTCCTCAGTGTGTGCATCCCTGGTCCAACTTGGTCTCTCTCTGTCCAACTTTCCTTTTCTTATAAGGACTTTCATCAGATTTGATTAGGGCCCATATGAAGGCCTCATTTTTGCTTAATCACTTCTTTAAAGGCCACTATCTCCAAATATAGTCACATTCCGAGGTACTAGGGTTAAAATGTCAACATACAAATTTTGAATTTTGAATTCACCCCCAAAACAAGGGTTTTCACATTGTTTAATGTTTATAACTGCCTTGAGGGAGCAACCAGTATACATATTTTGCAAATCCATTCATTCATTAATTTGACAAGTACTGGGTGCTTACTAAGTGCCAAGTATTGTAGGCTAGATGCTAAATATATGACAATCAAGGAGACAGGCAGGTCCCCACTCTCATGGAAATTAGGCTCTAGTGGGAGGGACAGGCAAAAAGCAATTAAACAAATAAAACAATCGCAGACTGTGATAAATGCAAGTAAGACCACAAGGTGCTGTGGTAGAAAATAAAGTGGGAGGGATTTTTGATAGGGTCAGGGAGGGCCGTTCTGAGGAGGTGAGAGTTATCCTGGTTAAACACTGAAAAGGGTTCCTTAATGCAAAAGAGCTCAGGAAAGGCAAGAGCGCAGCCGAAAAATAGCAAGTGCGGAGGCCCAGGGGTGGGAAAGAGCTTAATGTGTCCTAGGTATTGACACAAAGCCAGTGTGCTGGATCATAGGCTGGGATGTGACGTGTGGAATGAGATGACAGGAGCAGGGCTTGTCAGTCTTGGTTTAGGAATTTAGTATGGGTTCTGAGGGCAACGGGAAGTCACGGAAGGGTTGCTGGTGGGAGAGAGGGGGCCTGATCTGCCCTACAGTGTGAAGGGTGGATTGGTGGTGGGCAGGGTGGGAGGTGGAGAAACTGAGTCTCAGAAGCATTCAGTTTAGACTGCATTTCACACAACTGCTGAGTGATGGGGCTGGGCAGGTACCACAGGGGGCAGGGATGTTGCCTTATAGCCCCACAAACATGGAGGAGGGCGCCCCCTGCGATTTCAAATTCTCTTTAACCCTCTTTTGAAGGCAGGTCTTCTAGGGTGTGAGGAAGGAATCTCCCAGCCCTTGATTATGGAATGTACAGAAATTCCCCAACCACATTTCCAAAAGACACATATAGACATTTGAGGTGAAGAGAAGGAGCTGAGGCTGGGTTGGAAATGGAATAAACAGAAGCAGGTCATGGGCTGGATTTGGCCAAAGGCTATAGTTTGCTGACTCACCTACTAAAAATAAGAAAATTACTGTGCTTAGCCTTCCTTCCCTCTCATTTTCCCAGATTTTGCTAATATTATTTTCACCTTGTTAGGGCTTATGATGTGTATATTCTTCTGTGCTAACTTTATGTGATTAGCCTTAGCTGTGAAATTTGAAAACTTTGTGCTTATCTTAGTTCATTCGGGCTGCTATCACGAGACTTGTAACAACAAACATTTATTGCTCTCAGCTCTGGAGGTTGGGAAGTCCAAGATCATGGCTGTGTCAGTTCGGTGTATAGTGAGGGCCCACTTCCTGGACAGCCGCATGGTCACTGCAACCTCACGTGGAGGAAGGGGTGAGGGATTGCTCTGGGGTCTCTTCTATAAGAACGCTAATTCCATTCATAAGGGCCCCACCCTCCTGACCTAAGCACCTCCCAAAGGTCCCACCTCCTAGCACCATCACCTTGGGGGTTAGGATTTCAACATGTGAATTTTAGGCGCAAGAAAACATTCAGACGACAGCAATATTTCACACTAGTTTTATTTTTCTCATAGTGTTTTCATTCATGAGCTTTTCATTATTATTCAACTCTTGTTCAATGGGGATTATTTGTCAAATAGTTTCGTTTGTTTTTGCTTTAAAAGGAGTTCGTGAGTTTTCTATTTCTTGAACTCTTTCATCTCAGAAAAGCTCTTTCTTGTATTTGCAGACTTGATAACACCTGAGTTGGCTTAATAGTCTCGGGTCCCCTTGTTTCTCTCAGAGGGTTGTGGTCCCTGCTGCATGGTCTCTGGGCATTGGAGTTGCCATGGAGAAGCTTAAAACCCACCTGACTTCTTCCCTTCACCAGGCTGACTGGCCTTTGTCTCCCTGAATGTCTGAAGGATTTTTTTTTTATCCTTCACATTTATCATATTAACCAGGAAATATCTTTCGATTTTGATCATTCTGTATGAAATTTTCCTGACCTAACCCTTCTTACTTATGAATGCATTTTTTCCTTTCAGGACATTCTTCCTAGGTTATATCTTTGAATTCTTTGTTGTTTTCCTTTATACTCTAAGGATGCCCATTGTTCTCATGTTGAATAATGGTTTGTCTCAGTATCTTTCATCTTTACTTTAATCGCATTGGCTTTTCATTTCGCATTTTCTATGATTATCCCGGCTACCTCTCCATTCCATTTTCAGCCCCATTTGTCTCTCCTTTGCCACTTATGATTTATTAGATCTATACCAATGCTGTTTTGTTCCTCAATTTTTTCCTTAGCTCTGCTTTCATCTTAGTCAATTACTTTATAATTTTTCTTTGAGATCTTGTCTTATTGAATTCACATTCTTCATGAATCTTTTCTACTCAACATCCTTCCAACACTCAAAGAGAATCAGCATGTCTCCTTTGGATTTTATTTTCTTCCCATGGGCTTTTTGCTTGTTTATTTTGTCTCTTTCTTGCCTACTGCCTCCCTCATTTTTGTTGCGGTAGATTCGCAGCATTTCTTTTCATTTTGCTCAACTTTAAGGAGCAGCTGTGTCTATAGTTTCTCTGAAATGGGGTGGATGGACCTTCCTAAACACCCTTCCCGCTTTTATCTGGGACCATTTTGTCTTCCCTCCTCCAGGGTATGATTTGAGAGCTGAATGTAGCTATTTGTTCTTCAATTAGAGAGTAGCGTTTTGAATTCCCTAGTTTGTTGACTAACTCTGCTTTGGGGCGGTGGGGTGGCCTTGGGAGCTGCACTCAGTCACATCTGAATCTCTTTCATTCCAGGGCTGCCAAACCTAAGAGATTATGGATCAAATAGTATCCCTTTCCCCTCTGGTTGCTCCTGATGAATGATTGGCCTTAAAAAAAAAATAACCATTTCATCAGATGTGAGATGTTTCTGTGATCTTGTTTTATTCTGCTAGCTTTCTGTGAAAGCTGGGTATTAAAGTAAGAGTCAAGTAAAATGTTTTAAATTTTATTTTTAAATTACAGTTTACACTCAACATTATCTAAAGAACAAGGTAAACAAACAAATAAAACAGAAACACTCATAGATACAATCTGATGGTTGCCAGAAGGAAGGAGGGCTGGGGAACTGGGTGAAAAGGGTGAAGGGGTTAAGAAGTACAGATTGGCAGTTACAAAATAGTCACAGGGATGTAAAGTACAGCATAGGGAATATAGTCAATAATATTCTAATAGCTATGCATGGTGCCAGGTACATACAGGAAATATCGGGGGAGCACTTTATAAAGTATATAATTATCTTTAATTATCTAACTACTAAGCTGTGCACTTGAAATTAATACAAATAATATTAAAGAGTCAGGTACAGTTTTGTATGAATTGAATTTTGAAAAGAGATAGACTAGATCAATGTTAAAGTCTCTTTTAGCTTGACATTCTAAAACATGATACATATGTCAGCAGAGGTCACCCAACTATTACAAATGATCATGATGTTCAAAACCAATTTTAGAAGAGGCATTTCAATGTTCTGAGCGCTAGAGGGCAGGCCATGGCCACAACTTGAAATGGTTCCATAACAGTAAATAGTTAACCATTGTCCAATGAGTTATATGGAATTCGTTTAAACTTTTGCAAAAAGTGTGCAATGGGAAAGCTGGGAGGGGAATGGAGCCAGGATTATCTGGCAGGCAGGAGCTGCTACTTATCTGCAAGATGAAGCCCATGTTTCTTTCTCTTGCCACCTGCATCCATCCCCCACTGGGAGCTAAGGCCTGCCAATTCCCCTAGTCCTCTATGTTTGCAAACTACTAAACCACAACCCCGATCCTTAGTTCATTGTGCTGTTTTCCAGCTTCTGTACAGAGAGGTGGAACAGCTTGTCTGAGTTACAGCCACCAGCTTGTAAACAACAAAGACCTGAAATGGAGCCCCCACCTCCCTGGGCCCCTGGGCTTCCTGCAGCCTCACAGACAGGGCGAGCTCTTGCTGCTGGTACTGCGTTTTCAGGATCGCAGCCCCCAAAGATCCAAGGCCACAAGAAATCAATCACAGTCCTCCCTTCAGCCTGGCTGCTGGCAGCTCCCTGTGGCGTTCTGAATCATGACTGGGATGGAGACTTTTGTGGCCCAAGGATAAGCCTCTTTACAACAAAAATGATGGAAACCTGCCTCTGCTGGCAGCGGGGCTCCATTTGTCTCTTAGACTGGGTCTTGCCACCGAGAGCACCATTTTCCAACATGAACTTTCAGCCTGTTGCTCATCAAATTCCTCCTTCTATCGTGCATAATGCTTCACCGGAGAATTCGAGGCTTGTTTTTCCTTCTTGGGCTGCATTTTTAGCCTCTGTCTTTGGTGAGCTGTTTATTCACACACACGTAAGACAAATGCCCCCTTATAATACTCAGGGGAGCCCTGAATGTCCAACATCACTCCAACCCTGCCAAAGACTGCACATCCAACGATTGGACTCTCTCAGTAACACAAACTGGGAGTATCTTTCATAGGACTGTGTCCTTACAAAGGCGTTGTTTGTTTTGTTTTTCACATACATTTTTATTTGAAAATCGCTGATTTTTTTCCTTGGGCAATATGTTGGCTTAAATATTGTTATTAGGTTATCACAAGACAGATTCCTTTCAATAGGCAGAGGGCAGATCTGATCTTTCCCCTAAGATGAGGTATAAACATGAGCTGTAGAAGGTGTGATTCAGTTCATTGGGGGTTGAAGTGTTCAGTGTTCCCCCTCCACACACACATCTTTTAAGACTAGGTAAGCATATACGGAAACATGTACTTTCTCCCTTGGAATTGCCTTGTTTAGACCCGGCACGGTGGGAGAGGTATATTCTTATTGTGATCCATTCTGGTGAAGAATTGAATTAGAGTGTCTTCTTAGGTTAGTAGGGAGGCTTTGCTTCCTCCTTTCTCTGGGGTGGAAGGGAGGAAGAGCTTAGACTCAAGGGGCAAAGGAAAAAATTCAACAAAACCCCACTGGGGTTGGTGAGCCAGCCTTTGAACTACAGCTGTGTGTAGAGGAAGGGAAACTAATCCCAGATCTATGGATCCTAGGAGTTGTGCATCAAATAGCCAGTGTAAAATGTTTCTTTTCTTTGCACTATTCTTGCGACCTCAGTGGTGTTTGATCAGACATCACAGCTGGCAGGCCCTGGCCTGCAGAGCATTGGGACAGAGCCTGTGTCCTCCTAGCCCGGGCCATGCTAAGATAGAGGCCATGACCTTGGGGCTGTGTCCTTTGAGAAAATCTTATAATGAGAGCTTTAGAGACATTTGTGAGATGGCAAGAGATGCCAGCCAGGGGCTCAGAGCAGGGGTCCAGAGTGAGAGATGATGGGGAGTGATGATCAGAGTGGATTTGTTAGGACCATTGGACAGAAGCACTGCATTTTTCAAACCTTCAGATCTGCTAACTCAATCAGGAACCTTGAATTCAGACTCAAGAGTCACTTACAGCCTTGACCTTCAGGTTGGATCCTGCCAGCCAGCAATGACCCCAGGAGACATGGGTTCTTGACCATATAGGTCAGCCCAGAGGAAGCGTCAGTCAACTTCACATGGGTTCTTGACCATATAGGTCAGCCCAGAGGAAGAGTCAATCAACTTTAATAATAAACTGTGGTTTCCTTATGTGTAAGGAGAGCGGGCAATACTATTTCCCTTGGGTAAGCAGAAGAATGTATATATTTTTTTTATTCATCTTCAAAAACTAAAAAACAACAATACCACAGATGGGAAAAAACAAGGGGCAAATCAAAGTGGTTACTTACAAGGGGTGAGAGTGGGAATGGGGCAGATGGGGACAGAGATAGGAGGGATGCTTCTCAGTACGCAGCGCTTTGTAACATTGTGTTTGGGAACCAGGTGAGAGAGTTATGCACCCAAACAGCAGCCCTTGCAGTTCTGTTGTGAGGATGACATGAGGTCACGCCTGGCACCTTGTCTAGCATGCGATGGCCCATACACTAAGAGATGGCAAAGGTCATCAGTTGTATTCTCAGGTCTCTGGTCTAATATTTATCCCCCCCGAAGCCTATGGGGACTCTTGCTTCCCTGCTGTCTGCATTCTTTCCTTCCTACCTTCCTCCAGCCACGCTAAGTCCCAATTTGGGGCTTCATGACTTCATTCTGGCTCACTACTGCCTACCACTTCTCCCTTCCACTGGCTAAATGCTGCTTCTCTTGTACAACAAGCCAGTAACCTATTATGTCTCAGATCAAACAACTCTAAGAATAGCAGGTGTCAAGATCTGTGCCAAGGAAAGGAACTGGCTCTGAGTGCATGTGGTCACATGGGAAAGCAACAAAGTAAGGAAATTTAGGAGGCATTTGATTAATACTCTTAATTAAGAGATTCCCATCACTGGCTTCCAGAAACCTCCTGGGCTGACTTCACTGAGTTTCTGGGGGTGTCTCTCTGGGTCAGGATAAATTTGTGATGAGATTTGCTTTCCAGCAGCCAAGAGGAGGGTGTTCCTATTACAGTGAGGGGTTAGAACTGGGGCAGGGGTCGGGGGTGGACACAGTTTTGAGTTGGTCCTAAAAGGCAGGGAAAGCCAGAGTAATAATAGCTATCCCAAACTGAGGGCCTACTATGTGCCAGACTTTGCATCATATCTTTATATACATTACCTTTTACTCCTAATATCGCCACTACTACTCCACAGTACATTTACTGAGCATTTATTATGTGCCAAGTACTGTTCTCTGTGTTTTTCATGGATTACCTTATCCTAGCCCTTACAACTGTATGTGCTAAATACTTTTTATTTCTATCTCTTAAAGAAAATGGGATAAATAACTCCTTGAAAACCATGTCCCCAGGTCCTGGAGGCAGCAAGGGCAGAGCTCGGATTATAACCCAGGCTTTCTGAGGGTAGAGTTCCAGACACTACCTCGAAATCTCATTTAGCTCCCAGGAGTAGCTCTTGCTTTTGTGCAACTTAGAGTTGATTACAGAGTCATTGAGGCTGTGATCTGCCAAGGACACGCAGGACCTTCTGGGGTCCTCAAAGGGAACAGTTGAAACATTCGCCGCCATCTTGAACGCTGAGGGTGAGCTACTTGTGCCCAGCAGTCTCCTCCCCTCCTGCCCAAAAGTCCCCCAGGCCCTTTCCCTTGTTATATTTATCCTTTCCCAGCCATCTCTCACACAATCTGGAGAAAAACTCGTGTTTTTATGAGCTTATTACTGTGTTCCTGCCAGCTCCAGAGCCCAGCATGAGTTCCAATCTCTCCACCTGCCTGATTTCTCCTTCCTTTGGCTCCTTTTAGCATACTGGAATCCTGCTTCACACCTAACAGACCTGCTTGGGGCTTTGATGCCACCTTTCACATGATGTAGAATATTCCCTGTGCATAGACTCTTGCTATAGGGCCCAACTCTCTGCATCAGCAGCTTTGAGACCTGAGCCTGCTGGGGCTGGTTCAGCTAGCTCTAAGCCCACCTCTGGGGGACCAGCGCCTCACCTAGCCTGGGACATTCCTCTTTGTTGACCCTTCCAGCCCTACATTTCCCGTCTTCCTGATCCCAGTTCAAATGATTTGTGATATTTTCAACTGAAAGACTTTATTACCCTTTGATGAACTCCAGAAGTGTATTATCATTTCAAAACCGAGTCTGTATTGTAGAAAAGGAATATATGTGACAGATACACCAGGAATGGTCTGGGGCCAGAATTTTCTCTGAAGCTCAACAATGAAGAGATAGATATCTGGAGACACAGACTTCCTTCACTCCATTTTTCCTTTAAAAACATTCTTGACAAGTATGTGCTGGCACCCAGCACAATCTCAGTGCTTCTCTCTGTCACGTATGGTGTGGAAGGGTTCCGGACTTAACGGAGGGTCTGAGCAGAGGCACAATGATGTACATACAAATGCTGTGCTCTGGAACTGTGGTTATCCTAAAGGAGACTGATCAGATTATGGAGGAAGCACACTTCTGATTTTTCTTTCAATAATGCTCAGTAAAACACTTAAAATAAATTGCTGGGCAGACGCGACACCTACACATAAGTTTTAAGGAACTCGAGGATAAAATTTTGAAACATTGGCTGAAACATCTGATTGCATGAGGAATTTTGCAGGTAGAGAAAGAAATGGAAATGTTACTAAAAATAAAGAAGCCATTTAATGGGATTAACTCACCCTGGGTTGAAATGACCTTGGCAATCACAATGGCACTGGTAAAGTTCCCCTTCACCCCCAGCTGGCAATATAGACCAGAATTCATACCAAAAGCCTCCTGCAATGGGAGTTCATCCAATCAGGAAAAGTAACGCATGTCATTGACATGGGACATTGCTTCCTGATGAAAGAGAAAATGAGAGCTGGGTCAGTAAAGGATTAAAATGAAAGGAAGCTGACATTTTTAAGCGCTAAGCTGGAACATTTGGATGAATTGTCATCTTCTCTCTGGGTAAAATTCTGCCTCACTCTCTGCTGAGGGTAATTGAAATGACCACCCTCCCCAGTGGGCAGTCCTAGAGTCACATTGACCATTCTTAATCATAAATTTCTCATTTTCTTGGGCTGTCACAGAACCACATGTCATGGGTTATCTTGCTTGATTTATATTTTAACCTCCTCTGTCATACACAAGAGACACCCTCGACTAATCAGCAACACATTCTTAGAGCTTATGATTACTTCTGCAGATGGTAATCTCATCTGCTTCACGGGGCTTCCCTTTGCTTTAGTTTTGGAGGGTGACTCAGTAAAAAAGAAAATTGCATTGTTTACTTCTTAGTGTACGAGCCATACTCTTTTGATGTAGAAAATTTGAATGTAAACATAAAGAAAATACCCAAATCTTCTATAGTTCCACATATATATATAGAAACATATTGTGCATAGCATCTGATAATTTACTTTTGATAAACAACTTAAAAATCTGTGCAATTAAATACTTAGGCCTGAGACTTTTTAAATAGCTGTATAGTAGTATGATCAGTGCATCATCCCTGTTCACTTAACGAATCCCATTGTGTTGAATATTTAGGATTTTTAGGTTAGAAATTTTGCTGCAATGAAGGTCCTTGTTTATTTTTATTGACGTTTCCACTCACCCGTGGTTATTTTCAGAAGGTAAGTTTTCTACATGTGGAATCGCTGGGCCAATCAATGTGCGTATTTTAAGGCTTTTGCTAGATATTGTCAAGCTGATCTCTTGGAAGGTGGTGCACTGTATTTCTGAATGCGTTGTTGAGGCTGCATGTTTCCTAGATGAAATGTGCCCTTTTATGACTTTGTCTCCAAATTATAAGACTTTTCAGATTTTACACCTATGAATTATTTTATAAAAATAGTGAATTTCCAATATGACTTCTGCGCATGTTAGTAGCTAAGTTTGTTAGTCAAGTGAATGTTGGATAGAGCAGTACCAAATTCAAGTCATTAGTACAATGGAAAACATGGAATATCAATTTAGATGACTTGGCTTTGAATTCTGGCTCTGTGATCTGAAAGAGGTAAGCTTCCGTCTTCTCATCTGTAAAATGAGGACCCACACTGGCCTGTCTATTGGTAGGTGACGTAGACCATGTGGTCTAAATGTGGTTGATTCCATTCCCACTTAGAGGAGTAGGCTTTTGTTATGTTTTGTTGTTGTTGTTGCTGCTGTTGTTGTTTTATAGATTTATTTTCAAAGGGCACAAACACTTAGACAATTTAAATACAAGTGTAAACAGAATTGCTCTGTCGATGTCAGCAATGATGCCAAAACACGTTCTGGTGGCCAGACACTCGCCTGTATCTTTGCGTCTCCTCTTGGTGAAGAAAAGGGTCTCATACTCTATTCATACATAACCTTCTTATCTGCAATGTAATCTACAATTTCTTGTGGGCAATTTCTCTGCATCTATATCAGAAATTTCAAACCTAAGTTTGTCCTCCAGAGCCATGATAATCTCCACTTGGTCCAAACTGTGTAAGCCCAGGTCTTTCATGAAATGGGAACTTACTGAGAGCTTCTCTGGGCCAATCCTGTCATAGTGTCAAGACATAAAGAACACCATCCTTGATCCCCTCTAACATCAGAGGGCGCATCACTATAGTGGTGGCCCAGCTGTGTAACTGCCTGGTACCTGCTCCAGCGTGGAGCTGGGAGCCCTGGGCCTCACTGGGTTCCCGTGGGGCGCAGCATGGTGCTGAGAGGCCGGGCTGTGGCCAGCATGGGAAGCTGGGGCAGCAACACCAAGGCCGCTGGTAGGCAGTGGACACAGGTGGAAAGGACACAAGCCACCATGGCTACGCCGACCCCAAGGAGTAAGATTTGATTAAACCCAAAAGTTCAATCCTATCCATTACCTTGCCTAATAACTGGGTCAGAGATGAGCATCTCAGTTTAAATCAATCATCATATAGCATTTGCAATAGTAGATTATATTCAAACTATATCAAGCTCATTCCATCTGGACTCTCCTACAGAAGGATTGTACTTCCCATCCTGCTGGCAACAGGCTGAGGCAATGACTTTCTTTGCCCTTCAACATGTGGGTGGAAATTACATGTGCCACTTCCAAGTGGAAATTTTAAGAGCCACCATGTGGTTCTGCCATCATCCTTTTCCCTCGCCACAGATTAACATGCCCTAGAAACGTGTGCTCCTTTGGTCTTACTCCCAGAATGAAGAGGACATGGATGAAGTCTCACTTGTTTTCTAACAGCCTATGTGCAAGTTGAACGAAAAATAAAACGTTGTTGCTTTGCAAACCACTGGGGTTTTTAGGGTCATTTGTCACCACAGCACAGCTTAGCGTAGGCTGATTCATACACCGTTTCTTGGGTCTGAGTGAACGTTTTGCAAGAGTGTGTGCCTAACCTCGTTTTGTCTCTTACAGGTGAAGCTCAAGGCATTTTTCATTCATCTGGCAGAAGAGGCACTCTTTTTCTTTGGATGCTGTGATAGATGGTGGTGTCACCAGGAACTGATGTAGCATTTTGTTACTGTATGATAGAAACCGGTCAGAGCACAAAACAAACAGATAAGAATAACACCAAGAAAACTGCAGAGAAATGGAACCAGAGCCCTAATCTTAAATCAATGCCAGAAGTTGACAGACCTTTGAACTTTGCAGTGAGGGAACCAGAAATGAGACATTCCCTGTGCCTTTTAAGCTACTTTGAGTTGAATTTTCTTTTATTCGCAACCCAGAGCATCAGGGCCGATTCAGCAGAACACAATTTGGGAAGCATGAAAACAGGACAGCACCAAGAGGTGAGACTTTCTGGCAAGTGGGTGTGCTACTTACTGGTGGTTGAAAGAGGCCACAGGTGGAATTTGGAAGAGCTCCGGGAGGTCAAGAATTCTGGCATCAGGGTGCAATCTGCTTATTCCATTGCGAGGTAGAAGCTGAAAACTGGATGGCGGGTAGTGTGAAGAGATCGGCACTGGTTTCACACCCACCGATTTCTAGTTTCCCAACTCCATACAGGATTCTCCTTGTTTTCACAGGCCTAGTCGTGCTTTTCCCTGCCCAGCGGACCCTCCAGGACTTCAAACACTGACTGCGGACTCAGATGTCTATTTCCAGCCTGCCCTGCTCTGTCACTGTCTATACTTTTACCAGGGAGGGCTCTTCCTGGATTTATCACTTGACTGGTAGGGGGCTTACTTAATTAGCATTTGTAAGAGGCCCAGCTCTTTATTGGATTAGGGGTAATTAGGAAAGCAGAGCCAAGAGCTTTTTATTACCTTCCTCTCTGCTGGTCTTTTTCCTGCCTCTTCTGGAGAAACTGGCATTGATGTTGACATAAATGAACTTGAACTTGTTATGCTGTCTCCTTTCATTTTTCATGAAATGGATTCAGAGGTCTCCCAGGTCCCACAAGAGAAACACTTTCCAAGGATCAGTCGATTCTCCTATATGGTAGGCAAACTCAATGGTGATAAATAATGCAGGTTTGTAATCTCCATAAAGGGCAAAGTGTTTGCAAGCCACAGGTTAAATCTACTGGACTCCTATGGCTTTCTCTTACAAGAAATTCCTCTCCACTAGCCACTTGGCACATCTTACCTAGTAAGTTCCTCCCCACAGATAATTCAATGTGCCCTGAAAACGATAGAATTTAAATGTTATGTTCTTTTTAATATTTTTCGCATCTTGATTGAAATTTTTTGGCCCTGCTTTTCTTATTTTACCACCTAGAACAGTGGTTCTCAACCTTGGCTGCACATTAGAATCACTTGGGAATCTTTTTAAAATCTATCCCTTATTTCTGTCATCATTGACATGTGACTTCTATCTTCAAGGTGCAACATGGCCACTGTGGCTCCATATATCAAGTTTATATTCCAGGCAGGAAGAAAGAGGAAGGGAAAAAAAGCAAAGGAAGTTCCTAACTAAGTTAATATCCCTCCTGATAGCCTTATCCAGAACCTAGTTACCTTACTCCTATCTCAAGGTGAGGCTTGAAAAAATCGTTTGGCAACAGGGTACATTGATGCCTCTAACAGGATCAGGTTTATTAAGGAAGAAGGAATGATGGATTAAAAAAAGTAGGCCATTCTTGGCTTCTGGCTTACAGCATTTATAGCAATATGTCTTAAATAATCACCTCACTCATATTTATATTGTGTGTTAGGTTGTCAAAACAAACCCCTCCAGTGGTCATAGCCTCTGAGGACCTCTGTGACTTACAAGAGCACGGAGACTATTTTATATGAAAGAATATTAGAGAATCCTTATCTGCCACCTGGTACCCAGCCATGACCCATCGACAATAGATGCAGAGGGAAAAGCCTTCTCAACAATTTTAATAAGTTGCACATTGTCCTCACTTCCCAGCTGCCTTCCAGGAGGCTCACCTGCAACTTCTCTGGAGTGAAAGGGACAGAACATGCTGTTCTGGCGCTCTCTGTGCAGGAGCCCTGTCCAATCTCTTGCTCTTCCAATCGGACCTATGTCCCCTCCAGTGGATTCAGCAGTGCGTTTTTAAAGTGAGTTGCTTAATTTGTTAGATATCAATTGGAATGCATCCCAACAGGGGATGCAGGAGGCCACTTACAGGATTCTAGAGGTGGGGCAACAACAATAACAACAAAAGATACTCATTGTGCAACGATCTGGCCATTGGCTATCTTCAAAATCTTTCTGCTTTAGAGAGATAATGACAGATGGCTGTGGAGAGGGGGAAGTGTAGGGAAGAGACTGGACAATTTCCAAGTTCAATGTAAGGCAAATACCCAGCCAATAGCAGGTTAGCAGGAGCTCAGTCAATGTTCATTTCCTCCTGTGCCCTTTGTGGTTCTGGGGTGAGGACATTTAGAAACTGCCAGGGAGAACATCTCGCAAAGGCATTTGTTCTCAACTCATTTTTGTACTATATCCAGAAATAAGGAGAGAAACTGAAGCAAGAATGCTGAGACCTTTATCATAGCGAGGGTTAGAAATCATCTTTTTGGGACTAACCATTTAGTATTTGTGGGTTTGACCTTATTGGAAGCTATTTCCATCAGCAAAATGCAGCTTCCTTCTCTGCCACCACCCACTTCTTGCCCTGTCTTGCCTCCATCAACTGTTGTTCTCAGAGGGCAGGAAGCAGAACTAATACACCCTTTGAGTCACTTCTGGTGTCTGTTAACTAGCTTGTGGCTCAAGTGTGTGGAGATGACATCCTTCTGATATCTCTTTGTCCTTGTCTTCTGCTGATGCTGTCTTAGAGCAGCCACAGTAGGCAAAGTTCAGTGTCATTGCTTAAGGAGAGCATATAGAACCTAAATTTCATGTCTCCCCTGCGACATATGCTGTTCATTAAAGGCAGATTCTAAAGATTGCATTCGGTAGATGCGTTGTCACACTGGAGAGAACTAAAAACATCCACTAAATGTATTTCAGCTTCTTGCCAATTATTCTATAGTTGAGTGAAAGTAGTAACTAAAGGTTGTATGCCACATTTAACATAGGGGATAAAGACGCTGCTTGATATCCTTCTGTGTTCCCTACTCTGGAGAAATTCTCAACTCCCTTGCATAACCTCTACAACCTTTTGTGATCTGATCTCTGGTCATCCACCTTTTCAGCCTCACATTTTATCACCTTCTAATATGTATCTTATAATCTAACGATATCAAGCAAATAACAATAAAAGCTGATATTTTGGGGCCAGCATCTATACAGAAACACTTAGCATTAACTCTATTTAGCTCAAAGTGGGAATTTCTGGAAATGGGATTGCTGGGTAAATTAAGGTCTGTGGGGCATACTCCTTCGATATGCTTGCATACATCGCTCATTGGCTATTGCTGTTCCATTCTTTTCAAATTCCTTGAGACCATCCTATGTCCTTAATTACAATTTCCCTTAATTCAATTTCTGGTTGATGCTCCTGGGCTGCGGGGATGTCCTTTGTACCTCCCCAGGTCAGCAACCCGCTTCCAGTTCATCTACATCCTCTGGGCTGCAGTCACTTCCTGAAAGCCTCCTGGAGCACTTGCACTTCAGCCTGGAGATAGACACCTTTCCTTTGTCACCCTTAGGGGGATCCAGCGCTGTCACCTGCCCGATCTTGATCAGCTATTACGGGTCAGCACTGGTTGCCAGAATGCAAAACAAATGGCAGGAAGGAAATTAACAGCAGGGCAAACTACACACCTTGATGCATCGCTTCCACACAGCTGGTTCTGGAGCTTCCATTGGTGGCGAACACGCATGTGAGTACAGAGTGTATTGTAATGATTCATTCTATGTAATGTGCTGCAATCATTTCTATGTATATGCAGCATAGCTTAATAAAATGATATCAAAGACAACTTGATAACAAAGCAGCATTTTAAAGGGGTTACAGCTGTACCATCATTCCCTCATTTAGTTCTTGCCAAAATCCTATAATTTAAATAAATTAGATTAAATACTGTTATTGTAGATGCAGAAACTGAGGCTTGGGATAGCTTCAGTGATTTATTTTAGGAAGTATAGACCAGAAAAATTCAACCACTATGCCAGGGGTAGCAAACAAACAGCTCTTAGCTTGAAATCAGCCACATTTTTTTTGGGGGGGGGGAGGAGTAGATTTTATTATTATAATGTTAAGGCATTTTAATTCACTAACAATTTCATATACACACACCCCAACACAAATCTGGATTTTTGTTGGAATTTTAAAAGATACGGGAGCCTAGGTCCTGCTTAGTGTCAATCACTGGAGCTGTGGAGGGGTTGTTCCCTTGAGCGGAGCATGGTCTCCACGGTTTGCCACAGTCTGCACTACTCTCTCTTGTCTTCCCCGCACCAAGCCCATGCTGCACACTCATATCACCTGCCTGGCTCCCACGGACCTTTGAGGTTAGGACCATTGAACAACACTCTTTCTCTGTCACTTTACCGTGTCCCTCCTTTTCAGGTGCTCAAGTGTTCGATCACTTTTAATCAACCAATGCAACCCACTTCCTTTCCGGCCTCGCTGTCACTCCCTCTTCCCAACACTTTCCACCTCTGCTGACTCTGATTCTGGGCACAGTTCTCTCTGCGTCCTGCCTGCACTGTGCTGTCACTGTCCTTTAAATGCCTGGTTCACACGAGCCCACGGATGGCTGGGCTTTCTCCCTGATTCTTGATGCTGGGCTTACTTTGCTCAGGAAGGATTTGAATGATGGATGAATAAATGGTGGATGAGTGAATATGTGAGTATATGACTTGTTGACTTGAACTCAGGTGGAAACCACTTTCTACTCCCCTTCCCAGAGTATGGGAAGTGAATGTGAAAAGCCATCTGTCGTGACCTGCCCTTGACTTTGGACCAGAGCATGGCATGGACTTGAACTGCTTATTCATCTGCTCAGCAATTGCTTCTAAACAAAAAAAATATCCAGGAGGAAAGGATACAATGTTTTCTTTTTTCTTCCAAAATGAACTTAAAGCAGTAAGTAGTATTAAGCCACAAATAAAACTGGGTGGTTATTTAGCTTTTAAGAATTAAAAAGAGCAAGTTTCTCAGATATTAATCATTAACTATAGTTGAATGCTGAATTTAGCACTGAACTTCTAGTAGTGAAAAAATTCTTGTCTACTTAAGAGAAACATTTATTAAACATGACAGTATATGAGCCAGCAAGTTAAAAAATGCCTCTTTATCTGATCCCTTTACTGAAATATTTTAGTTGACTTTTGTTTTAACTAGGCATTCTGCCATCTGCAAATAATGATATTTTACATATACTTTCCCAACAGTTAGACTTCTTCCTTTGTAATTTATTGCAATTGCCCAAATCCCCGACCCAACATCAATTATGAAGTTCAATGGCAAACTTGATCTGGTCCTCTCTAAAAATGTAAGCGATAAGTTCATGTGGTTAAAAACATGAGGTGGAAGGCCCCTAAGAAACAGCTGTTCCTTGTCCCTCTCCCCCAGTTTCTCTCTCTGGTGGCAATCTTTTCCAACTATTTTTAGCTATCTCTTATTTTAATTAATGTAATTTTATCTTTTCATAAATATACTTTTATTGATTTCACAGAGGAAGGGAGAGGGGGAGAGAGAGAGAAACATCAATGATGAGAGAGAATCATTGATCGGCTGCCTCCTGCATGCCCCCACACTGGGGATCCAGCCTGCAACCCTGACCGGGAATTGAACTGTGACCTCCCGGTTCATGGGTTGATGCTGAACCATTGAAACACACTAGCGGGGCTAATTCATGTAATTTCCAATGCTATGCTTTTACTTCTTCTGTAGTAATTTTAGATATTGCCTACTTGACTCCTTGTTATGGAAGATGATGATTTAACTCTCATACCTGCTCTGCTTTATGCCCTCATCCTCGCCACGTGTACAGTATATGCCATATTTTAAAAAAAATCTATATCCACTCTTCATTACTTGTGCATGTAATAGCTCCCTGTTTCTAACCTTTCTGCCCTACATTCTAGTCTCGGCACAGCCACAAGTGGGCTCCTTCTAAAATGCAAGGACAGTCTTGTCACTTCCCTGCTTCCAACCTTGCTGTTACTCAGGGTAAAAGCCCAAATCCATAAAATACCCTAAGGCCTGCATCAGCTGGCTCTCATCACCTTCTGATCTAGGCTTTTCTTACCCTTTCCTTTGCCCACATCTTTCCAGCAATGATGGTTTTCTTGCTATTTGTCAGACATACTCTTACCTTAGGGTCTCTATTGGGGCCCCTAATATTTGTATGGTGAACATTCTTACCCTCCTCTCAACCCGCCCCTCTTGCCTCCCCTCAGCATTTTTAGGTCCCCTCATTCTGTTCAACCTTTTAATTTTTTTCAGTCATATTGAAATCACTTACTGGTTATATAGCATTTTATTGTTTGTATCCCTGCTCTAGCTAGACCAGGAGCTCCATGACCCCAGGGGCCTTCATTTTGTGTACTATTGTATGTCACACCTAGGAGAGTGCTTAGCACATAGTAGCTGCTCAATAAATTGGAAAGCTGAGTGCATCAATATGATGACTTAATCTGACACACTGCGGGGCCAAATGTAGTAGCATGCTGAGGTCATCTCCTTTCTTGCCTAGTTTTCTTTTTCTCCAAGAGTTTATAGCTGCCCTTCCCTTCTCTAATCTCATCTGTCATCCATATGTCCTTCATCCCAAATGCTCTGTAATACCAGAATTTTGTTTTTAAGGAGAATGACTGAAGTTAAATTTTGGCTTTAATTAAATATTTCTTTTATCATTTTAAGAGAGCATTCTTATACTGTTTTGAACACAGCTTTATTAGGATGAAATTCACAGATCACACAATTCATCCTTTGAAGGTGTACAATTTGATTCTGTTACAAGCTGGGTTGTGTTCCTCCACCCCCAACTTCATTTGTCAAAGTGCCAGCTCCCAATACCTCAGAATGTAACTATACTTGGAGGTGATGAGTAGAAATAAACCCTTTAGGTGGGACCTTAATCCCATGCGACTGGTGTCCTTATAAAAAGAGGAAGAGACCCCAGAGGTGCGTGTGCACAGAAGGACGGCCATGTGAGGACAAAGCAGCAGGAGGGCAGCCATCGAAAGCCAAGGACAGAGGCTTTGGAGAAACCCTGCCCTGATGTCAGATTATAGACTTCTAGCCTCCAGACCATAAGATAAGAAATTTCCAAGTATCCAGTCTGTGGTATCTTGGTATGGCAGCCCTAGCAAACTAATAGGTGGTTTTTTGTATGTTCACAAATATGTGCAACCATCACCACAGTTCATTTTAGAATAATTTTATCATCTCAGAAATAAATTCCATATCTTTAAGCTATACTACCTCCTGCCTTCCTCACCTATCCCAGCCCTGGGCAACCACAACATACTTTCTGTCTCTATAGATGTACTATTCTGGAAATTTCATATAAATGATATCATCTTCTAGCATGTAATAATTTATCACCTCATTTTATTTGATTTTTTATAGAAAAATTCATGTCCATAAGGGGAAAACTGAATATAGGGGTGTGTGTATGAGTGGATAGCCTAATCACAATTAAAATTAAGACTGTTATTTCTTTTTATAGTAGTTTAGTTAGTTTGCTTTTGTTTCCTTTTTTTGAGGAATGACAGGTAGTTAGGCTTCTATTTGAAAATTTGGAGAGTTTTGATCTAAACAAATTTATCCAGTTGTGTTTGTGCGGTGTGTGAACAGTTTTTCAACATATTTCATTACTGGATATTTAAATTTCTTCTTTCCTATTGTGACTATTTTGATTACATTTTTAGGATGAAAACATGGAAAAGTATAAATAGTGTAGATCTGGATTTGAATTTCAGCTGCATCCCTTAGTAGCTGGGTGACCTTGGGCATATAGTTTCATTTCTCTAAATTTCAGTCTTTGTTTGTAAAGGGAGGACAGATATTTATATCACAGGGTTATCACACGTACACAAAACACCCAGTACTGTGACAGGGTGCATAGTCAGTACCTAGACAATCCCCTCACTTTTGAAAAAATACTTTATTTCACCCAACCAGTATGGCTCAGTGGTTGAGCATTGATCTATGAACCAGGAGGTCACGGTTCGATTCCCGGTCAGGGCACATGCCTAGGTTGCAGGCTCTATCCCCAGTGTGGGGCATGCATGAGGCAGTCGATCCATGATTTTCTCTCTCTTTCTCTTTCTCCCTTCCTCTCTGAAATCAATAAAAAATATATGTTTTTTAAAAAATACTTAATTTCAAATGGAATTTAAAAATAATTAGCATTTAACTGTGCAAAGTGTTTCCTGATACATTTTTTCCCCAACTTCATTATCTTGGATACTCTATTTCCTGCCTCATTTATAATTTTATTAGCTTTTTAATTAATTTGCTATCTGTTGGACATTTGTTAGTCTTTTAAAACAAATATTTTTGGTTATATTAATAACTTTCTAATTTCTTTATTATACAACTAATTAGTTGTTTATTTTGTCACATTTACTTTCTTAGTCTCCTGTGGGTTTTTTGTTTTTTTTCCACTCATTTCCTTATCTTATAAAATAAGGTGAGAATTTAGTTAAGTTCTTTCATTCTTTTAAAAGAATAAAGACAAGTAAAGCTATACACTTTTCTCCAAACACTGTTTTGATCATTTCCCATAGATTTTGATCCATGATTGTCATGCTCTGTATATTCTGCTTTTGGATTCTGAGCACATGATTAGAACCAGACTTTCAGGGATGGACTAGAAGCAGGGAGACTAGAAAAAGAAGCCATCACAACCATAAGCTGAAAGGCTATATTCAACTACCTAGTCTGAATGGGTGTCAAAATATCAGGTCTAGAAATACAATCAACCAATATCAGCTGAATGCCTATTATGTGCTGAGCACTGTTCTCCCAGTAGTTTTGCCTGTTATCCCCTTAATGCCCACAAAGTGTTGTGACATTTGTTTCCTTTCCTTTCTTCTGCACCTGAACATACTGGAGTAGTCAAACGACTTGCCCAAGACGTAGAGCAAATACAATCCATTTCTCGGGAATCCCCGTTGGGTAGTCTCTTCACTGTTATATCATGTTATGAATCTCTTACAGGCTTATTTAGGGGCCAACTCCTATTCTTCAGAATGTCAATGATGAGCATTGCTATCTTTTACTTAACTCTTGGGTACAGAAATGGTTTTTGCTTACTTTGCAGTGTTACCTAAGAGAAGGCATGGGTGTCAATGACAGCAGTTTTACATATAGGAGAAGGCTTACATGTAGAAGAGCTTGCTGATCTATTTCAAAAGACTCCATAGGCCAAGCTAAGTAAGAACAAAGTGCAGAATATTAATTGTAGCTACAGTTAATTACATAACTCCTATGTGCCAAGCACTGCTCTTATAAAAATATTATATGCGTTATTTTAACTAATGCTTACCATAGTTATGAGAGGTGGGTATTATTATTTTTATTCTCTCTTATTTATAGATGAGCACATTGCCACTCCAAAGTGTTAAGTAATTCATCCCAAGTTGCAGAACCAGGAAGTGGCACAGATGGCAATTAAATGCAGGTTATCTGATTTCAAAACCCAAAACCTTATCTTTTTCTCTTAATTGCCTCTCCTTGGAGCCAAAAAAGGCAGAATATTAATCAATATGAGAGAAAATATTAAGAATGTGCTGCTTCAAGAGTTGGTGGGCCATTTGCTGCTGGCAGGATCCAGGCAGAAGCCTGTGATCCTCTGTCCACAAAAACAAGGGGGAATGCATGACCTGCAGCCACAGGCACTGACCCTGAAGAAGGCCAGAAGAATTTGTTGCAAACAGGGAAATGTGTGGTAGAAACATCAGACCATCTTGTGAGATAGTGAGACTCCCATCAATGGGTCAGGTGGAGCAGGTAGAATATTTTTTTGCAGATAGAGTCTAAATTTGGATGAACAGTTGAACCCAATGGTCTTTAAAAATTTCCAATGACCTTTCAAAAACTTTTGCAAATCAAGTATCTTAAATATTCATTTTGATTTTTTCCAGAAAGAGAAGTTAGAACAGCAGTTCTCGGGTTTTTGAGTGTGTGGCTCATATTTAAACACTAGAGATATGAGCTAGCTCCCTTCAAGAGATGAAGAGATTCAAAGGGCTGTGAACAAGTAAGCAGTATTTGCAATGCAAACACTAGTTTCATGTACCAAATACTAATCCCATGTCTGAGAGATTCTATACAAGCATCCACAGTTGTGCACTGTGTAACTTCATCACCCATCAGCATGTGCATCTCCTTGAAGAGGGCACTCTCCTGCTCTCTCTAGCCCCTCCTATATACACACACATCCATATGCCAGTAAACATGCACCTTTTTTCTTAGCTGCCAGCTGGATAGTAAGCTGTACCAATTATTCCAACAAGTTCTATCAACTCTTGGCTATTTCAATAAACCATTCAACTCAATGTTATATCTGACATTTTGCCATATCAGTGCCATATCAACAGTTAAAGCAATATTACATTTATATGTTGACCAACTTTAGGGGCACACATGTGATGAGTCCATAGAACAACTGTTATATGATGAGCAGTATACAAACTGGCTGGGGTGCAAGCTGGTTGCTGAATTAAGAAGTCCTTTATCATTACTGTCCCTAAACTAGACTTTCTCAGTAAATCTTGAACATATCTTAATTCAGAGGGAAGAACTGCCCCTGTTTCATCCTGGGGCTGAAATAACCCCTATCTGGTCTTCAGACTGAATGGGGGCATCTGGCCACGACTCAGTGGCCACTATTGTCCAAGGTGAGCAAACTCCATGAGCCCCTGTTTCCAAACCTCATCCTCTTCTGTTGACTTCCTGCTATGCAATTTAGGCAAGTCATTAAATTTTTGTGAGCCTCAATTTCTTTATCTATAAAATGGTGATATTAATAACATCTCCTCTGTAAGATTGTGCTAAGGAGGTGAAATGAGAGAAGGACAAAAAAAGATTTTTATACACCGTAAAGTACCATAATAGAAATAGTCGTTATTATTTTAAAAGTGATGTTCCAGCAGGGTCTGGACTGCAGCCGAAAGGAGGCTGACTCAGAAGCAGGTTTGTAGGGGAGCTGGAAGCCTGCTGGGGCATCGCTAAGGAAACTAGCCGAGACACATACGTCACTGAGCCCCATCCTTATCTGTCCACTGCAGAGAATCTACCAAGAGCACAAACTGTGCAAGGGACCAGTCATGGATAATTCAGGAAAAAAAACACACCACACATCAGATTCCATTTTAGCAGGGAGACAAAGTGGGAGCAGTTTCCAAAGAAGGAAAATGTTTCTCTTGGTTACGAAGAAGAAAGAGCTTCCTGAACATTTCTAGTCGACATGTGTAATGCCATCTGGAAGGCAGGGGAGAGAGCTGGCTCTTAGGTTTCCTTTCACAAGGGGAAGCCTTTGTCCCTGGCATCCTTTGGATATTTGTAAGGATATGAAGTTTAGTAGCATAAGCCTGGGAGTCCCTCTGGGCTCAGCCGATGGCTTCCACTGTCAGCTTCTTTGTTGAGTGTGACAAGTTTGGGTGAAAAATGAGTCTTGTGACCCTGGGAACTAAAATTGTGGAAAGTTCTTGTGTGTCCCTCTGTAGATCTGCAACATCTCTCATATAATCTTCTCCCTCTTTGCCATGAATACTTTCCAACCATAGTCTTGATTCCCATATTCGATTATTTTTCTTGCTCTATTTATTTTATTATTTTTAAAATATATTTTTATTGATTTCCACGAGGAAGGGAGAGGGAGAGATAAAAACATCAATGATACTCCCATCAATGGGTCAGGTGGAGCAGGTAGAATATTTTTTTGCAGATAGAGTCTAAATTTGGATGAACAGTTGAACCCAATGGTCTTTAAAAATTTCCAATGACCTTTCAAAAACTTTTGCAAATCAAGTATCTTAAATATTCATTTTGATTTTTTCCAGAAAGAGAAGTTAGAACAGCAGTTCTCGGGTTTTTGAGTGTGTGGCTCATATTTAAACACTAGAGATATGAGCTAGCTCCCTTCAAGAGATGAAGAGATTCAAAGGGCTGTGAACAAGTAAGCAGTATTTGCAATGCAAACACTAGTTTCATGTACCAAATACTAATCCCATGTCTGAGAGATTCTATACAAGCATCCACAGTTGTGCACTGTGTAACTTCATCACCCATCAGCATGTGCATCTCCTTGAAGAGGGCACTCTCCTGCTCTCTCTAGCCCCTCCTATATACACACACATCCATATGCCAGTAAACATGCACCTTTTTTCTTAGCTGCCAGCTGGATAGTAAGCTGTACCAATTATTCCAACAAGTTCTATCAACTCTTGGCTATTTCAATAAACCATTCAACTCAATGTTATATCTGACATTTTGCCATATCAGTGCCATATCAACAGTTAAAGCAATATTACATTTATATGTTGACCAACTTTAGGGGCACACATGTGATGAGTCCATAGAACAACTGTTATATGATGAGCAGTATACAAACTGGCTGGGGTGCAAGCTGGTTGCTGAATTAAGAAGTCCTTTATCATTACTGTCCCTAAACTAGACTTTCTCAGTAAATCTTGAACATATCTTAATTCAGAGGGAAGAACTGCCCCTGTTTCATCCTGGGGCTGAAATAACCCCTATCTGGTCTTCAGACTGAATGGGGGCATCTGGCCACGACTCAGTGGCCACTATTGTCCAAGGTGAGCAAACTCCATGAGCCCCTGTTTCCAAACCTCATCCTCTTCTGTTGACTTCCTGCTATGCAATTTAGGCAAGTCATTAAATTTTTGTGAGCCTCAATTTCTTTATCTATAAAATGGTGATATTAATAACATCTCCTCTGTAAGATTGTGCTAAGGAGGTGAAATGAGAGAAGGACAAAAAAAGATTTTTATACACCGTAAAGTACCATAATAGAAATAGTCGTTATTATTTTAAAAGTGATGTTCCAGCAGGGTCTGGACTGCAGCCGAAAGCAGGCTGACTCAGAAGCAGGTTTGTAGGGGAGCTGGAAGCCTGCTGGGGCATCGCTAAGGAAACTAGCCGAGACACATACGTCACTGAGCCCCATCCTTATCTGTCCACTGCAGAGTATCTACCAAGAGCACAAACTGTGCAAGGGACCAGTCATGGATAATTCAGGAAAAAAAACACACCACACATCAGATTCCATTTTAGCAGGGAGACAAAGTGGGAGCAGTTTCCAAAGAAGGAAAATGTTTCTCTTGGTTACGAAGAAGAAAGAGCTTCCTGAACATTTCTAGTCGACATGTGTAATGCCATCTGGAAGGCAGGGGAGAGAGCTGGCTCTTAGGTTTCCTTTCACAAGGGGAAGCCTTTGTCCCTGGCATCCTTTGGATATTTGTAAGGATATGAAGTTTAGTAGCATAAGCCTGGGAGTCCCTCTGGGCTCAGCCGATGGCTTCCACTGTCAGCTTCTTTGTTGAGTGTGACAAGTTTGGGTGAAAAATGAGTCTTGTGACCCTGGGAACTAAAATTGTGGAAAGTTCTTGTGTGTCCCTCTGTAGATCTGCAACATCTCTCATATAATCTTCTCCCTCTTTGCCATGAATACTTTCCAACCATAGTCTTGATTCCCATATTCGATTATTTTTCTTGCTCTATTTATTTTATTATTTTTAAAATATATTTTTATTGATTTCAACGAGGAAGGGAGAGGGAGAGATAAAAACATCAATGATGACAGAGAATTATCGATCAGCTGCCTCCTGCATTCCCCCTACTGGGGATGAGCCCACAACCCAGGCATGTACCCTGACCAGAAATTGAACCATGACCTCCTGGTTCACAGGTCAATGCTCAATCACTGAGCCACGCAAGCTGGGCTTTTGCTTTCTTTATACATGACATGAAGGACACTTAGTAGATGTTCCAAACACAACTTTCCCTTAATAGAACTCCTTATTGCCCATTCTCACCCCCTTGAGAGTTTCTCCCCTACATTAGCACTTTGTACCACCATTAGGCCACTCATGCTACAAACCCGGAGTTTATTTTGACCCTGTCATTCTCTTACGTACTGATTTTATCTTCTTAGATCTGCCTGGACCATATCATTCTACTATAACTTTCCTGGTTTGGGCCTTCATCATGACTAGCCTGGACCATGGATTTGAGCATCACATCCAATTTCCAGTTACCTTAATCCCTCTTCCTGAAGCTGCTAAAGTCACCTTCCCAAAAGGCAGATCATATGTGCCACTCCCTTACTTGAAAGTTTCCGATGGCTCCCTAATACCTAGAGAAGCGCACACTCCTTTCTATGGCATTTGAGTGAGTTCCTTTTAGGGGCAATACTGGGGATTGTATGACCAAACAGATAACTGTAGTGTTAAGTGGGGCTTAATGCATTGTGGTCTAGAGCTAAGCTCTTGACATGCTCAAGATTCCTCCGCAGGCAAGAAATTGTTATAGGGAATACAGAGAAGACTGGATATGTAATCAAAATTGTTTTTAAATAGTGTTTTCTGGAAATTCTATTGGTCAGCAGCAGCTGTTTAGGTTCCTGAATTACTTTTGGCTGGGATAAGTGGAACTAGCAGAGTTGCCATGTGATAAATGAGAGATGTGTTGAATAAACAGACTAGAAAGTCTTTTCCATTACAGGTTTGTAAGCATGGAAATTGGACTTGAGTTCACCGTTATTGAGAATAAGTAGGTGGGGGTTGTTGAAGAAAGCCATTTATGGCCTGTTTTTAACACTAGATCACACTCAAAATTATATATGTTTTGTTTAGTAGCTTGTATATTCTCATTTTAATCACTGTGTTATTTATGTCTTCCAATTAGATTTAGAAAACAAAATATCTGGCTCTTTTAGAAATAGAAATCCTTGGCTGGGGTCCCTATTTCTAACCACTCACCACTCTTCTACTTAGGGAAGGGCTTAGAAATCAGACTGTAGGGTGTTTGGCAGATAGAAAATTCAGATAGCCACATGGAGAAAAGAAATTGGGCCACCATAACGGATTTCGTTTAAGACTAATTAAAAGCAGACCTAAGAAATGCTCACATGTGCTTAAGATATTCAAATGAATACACATGAAATAGTAAACAGTGGCTCCCTCTGCAACTGGGAGGGACAATTTTGCTTCATATTTTATACTTTCTACATAGGCATTTGTTCAACTATGAGTCTGCCCTACTTCTATTAAAAAATAATTAGGCATATTTATATGCGTTGCCATGGATCCAGAATATGTTGTTAATTGTAAAAAGCAAGCAGTAGATATTGTGTAATGCATAATTCAATTTTTAAAAATATGTATGCGTGTGTGTACGGTACACACACACACAGAGACGTGCATCCATACATATAAGAAATGTCAAATTGTTCTCTCTAAATTAAGTAAAATCTAAATCTGAGTCCCATCTTGACAGGAGAGCAGGAAATTCAATCCCCATGATTTTGGGGTGGTCCCAGTCTTCCCGGTGACCACCGATAACCTCTTTCGTCCACCTTAGCAGGTATCCTCAATTGGGCAATAAGGTGCTTTCCATGCTAGTCTTGGAGGGGAAACTTTGCTGACACTAATCTTTCCCTGTGAGGTCCTGGTCCCTCCTTGGGGACAGCTCTGGAGAACCCAGAGACATTCTTATCTTGAGGACTGTCCTTCCTCTGGTACCACCTCCCTTAGCACAAACCACTCCAGAGCTCCAGGCCCAGAGGCAGGCATCTCCTTTAAGCTCTAAATCAGAGGCACAAAAGGCCTAGAATTCTTGTCCTTGGAATTCTGTGTGTGTATTTGTGTGTGAGAGTTTGTACACATGCATTTGTGTGAATGCACGTGCGTTTGCACACATGCACAAGTGCATGGGCGTTTATGGAAGGTAAACATAGAGTGAGGATAAAACAATGCAATATCTTAATCAGTCCTCGTGCCACATGCATCTCACAGATAAGGACTCTGCAATTCAGGAAGATGGAGCAACGTGTACAAGGTTAAGCCCTGGTAAGGAGCAGTGATCATTTTAAATCCAGACCTCTCATCCCCAAAGCTCATTCCAATTTCCTCAAACTCAGCCACAACCACACAAACATAAAGACTGAAAAGTTCATGCAAACCTTCCCAGATTTTTAACTGTTAGTTATTTTGAAACTTATGGGAAAATGGCAAATTGCCTGATTATTTTTTTCTTCCTTTTCATCCTGCATCCGAAGGATGGATGCTTTGGTGGAGAAACAACCTTATAAGGTCCTGGGATGGTGGGAATATAAAAACCATGAAATGCTAGGATCTCGGGAGAATTTAGGGACCACCTAGGCTGTGTGATTTTTCTTCCCTTTTAATAAGCAGTATGCCTAGTTATTTGATTTTAAGCAACAGAAACCCAGTGTATGCCAATGAGGAATTTATTGAGAGGATCTGGAGTAAGTTACAGATTCCAAGGCAAGTTGACATACCAGACCTTAGAAAGAACAGGTCTGGGCCTCAGAGGAGCAAAACTCTGGGGCCCAGGCTTCTCCGTCTTTTCTTGGGGATTCATGTGCTCTGCTTTTGCTGCGTTCTTGAATCCCAGGCTTTCCTTTCCCAGGGAATCTGATCGCCCTGACATGGTTAGGGGACCTTTGACTGACACCCCCATTGAAACCATGCAAAGCTGGGGTGGAGTGGTTGTGTTTGCACAAATTGCCCAGCAAATCTGCCCAGGAATTATAATCCAGACCTTCAAACTCCAGTCCTCCGCGTTGGATAGTATGATTACTGTGCCTTCCATCCTAAGCTACATCAAACGAGAAGCCACATTACATAGCTGACTGGGGGTATTTTTAGGTGCTGAGCACTTTTCAAGGGTTTTTAAAAACAACTATATCCAAACAGTCAAGAAGAAAAATTGCAAACATTGTGGGCAGTGATTATCATTCATCAGCGGAGCGCAGACATCCTACAAAACTGTTGTGTGTAACTGATCTGCTGCCTGATTAGAACTGAATGAAACCGGGAAGCCTTTGCTGTCGGTTCCCAAACTTGGCTCCATGTCAGAGTCAACTGTGGATTCCTTCCTATAAGTGCTGGCTGTGGCGCTGCTTGACCTGGGTTGGGTCCCAGCTTTTTCTCTACCCAACTGTGTGGCCACATAGAGGATGCTTAAGCTCTCCAAACCTCAGTTTCCTCATCTGTAAAACAGTGACATTTTACTTTTAACTTCATAAGGTTGTTGGGAAGAATAAACAGATTCCTTTGTGGACAGTGGTCATCGTCACGGCCTGACACCTGGTAAGTGCTCAGAAATGTTAGTGGTGTGGGCAACTGGATTCCTCTTCCTTTAGCCTGGCTCGTTAGGCTGTGCAAAACCCTTTCACACACACACCTCATCAATCTCCAGCAGCTCAATAAGATGTACTGGAAAAGCCAGACTCCCATCAGACTGTAAAACAGGTTATTTCATGAAAGCAGAATTTCAGAAGTAAATTGGAATTGATCTACTCTTAGAAATGAAAAGTGTTTGATCCGGAAGGCTATTATATTTAAATCGAACAGTTCTTTCAAAAGCCACAGAAGAGACTGTCAAAGGCAGGGCAAGTTGCTCTCCCCTTTGAGGGTGATCACTCTCTTCTGGTGGGAAAATAGTAGTCACCAGCGGTCCCACGATCCACTCATTCATCTCTGTGAAGTAAGAGGCTGCAGAGTGGAAGGCCAAGAACCAGAGCAAAGAACTGGTTAGTTGCCTCTTCTTCCTTTCTGATCGCTAGAAGCCACCTCCTCATGGTACCAGGGCAAGAAGGATGGACAGGCAGGTGGAGGGCAAGAAAGGCTGTGGCTGGCACCAGGTACCCACAGAGCAATTCCCTGCCAGCACTTGGGGAGACCTGGAAGCTGACGTCAAACTCCCTGTGATGACAGGAGGGATCTGCTTCCAAGAAAACAGGCTATGATGAGTAAGAAGGCAGAGCTCTGGTCAAATCTGCGCGCAGACTGAACAGTGAGTCATGCCGGGGTTTGTGAGGAAGGTGACAATTGGTGAGCAGGCGTTCATCTCGCCCAGGTTTTCCTGCAGCTAGGGAAAACCAGATTCACATACAAGATTCATTTCTTCTCTGATCTTCGGTAGCTGCTAAGAGTGATTTTTGGATTACCCGTTGGTTTTTCCTCCTTAGAGAAGAGAAACAAGATAAAATTGCAAATTCTGTTAAAATGTCTTTTCCAAATGCCCTCTCTGGTTTTGCTATATGTTTTTAGGTTGTGTAATAGAATTGAACTTGTGAGGCCATTACAACAGAATTGGGAGGGGAAGCCTTAGGTAAGGCCTGGAAAGGGTCCTGTGTCATCCTACGTAGTTAAGTTAAACACCCAAGGGAAATATTACCAGTAGATTGTCTACAAACTAAAAAAAGGAAGGGAATGGACAACAATGGGTTTCAAGAAACCTAGATCTTAGGGTTTTTAGCTTCTTGTTCTGGTTCCCTATGGCTGTCTAACCTGATTTCCCTGACCCTTTGCAGAGAAGGAGCACAAAACACCACCAGCCATTTAATTCTGCTCACAGATTCTAGGGGTCAGGATGTCAGAAGAGGCTTGTTCCCGCTTCACAATGTCATCAGGGGGACACCGGAAGGCTTGACGTGACTCAGAAGCTGGGGGCGGGAGTTATCTCAAGGCTTGCTCACTCCTGGGTCTGGAGGTTAACGCTTGCTGCCCACTGGGACCTCCGTGGGGGTGGGAACAGTTCACATGGTCTTTCCATGTGGTTTTCCTGCTTCCTCGCAGCATGATGACCGGGTTGCCAGAGGACCAGGCAGAAGTTGCAAACCTGTTATGAACTAGCCTAGGAAGTCGCATGGAGTCCCTTCTCATCACAGTCCTGCCCAGCTTCAAGGGGAGGAAACATGGGCCCCCTTCTCTCCTTGGAGGACTAGCAACTTCACATTGAAAGAGAAGCATGTGGGATGGGACAGGCACTATGGCCATCTTTGGAAAATATACTGAGTTTTGATACCATCCATCGATTTCCAGAGCGTAAAACCCTCCCATGAGTTCTGATGGCATATTTGATGAAGTTCAATATCCTCAGATGGCCCGGCATGGTCTGACTCCAGCCCCTCTGTCTGCCCTCACCTCCTACGCTGTCTCATTTGCTCTGTGAGCTCCAGCCACACCAGCCTCCTTTCTGTTCTCCAACATGTCATCTTTTTCGCCTGGGAGCCTTCAAGCACACTCCAGCCACACCAGCCTCCTTTCTGTTCTCCAACATGTCAACATCTTTCTCGCCTGGGAGCCTTCAAGCACACTGTTTCCTCTGCCTGGAATACTCTTCCCCTCTTTATTACGTTTCTCCCAAAGGGAGGGAACAGAGCAGGGTGACTTTCTCTTTTAAACTTCTTGGCCTTGTTTCTGCAAGCTGTCAGAGCCGCATGGTGCAAATGAGCAACCAAGCATGTCTGCCTTTCATTGCTCACAGCCTCCACCTGGAGCCGCTGACCCTGACAGTGGGGAACGGGAATGTCAGCACTCCAAATACCGCCAGCTCCTTTTCACCCTTCCTGTGTCTCTGCAGCAGGATGAGGGAAAGGGGATCAGGTCCTCGCAGCCTTGGTGTCACCAGACGCTGGCTGTCTGCTTCTGACACGGGAGATGGCAAGTCCCACAGGCAGGGATTTTTGTTTTTGTTTTGGATGGGCCACTGGAACCCACCCCTGCAAGTGACTGCCTCATTCTAGCAGGGACGAAGTGGCATACTACATGAAAGTGAAGGCTTCAGCGGAATTCTCAGTTATCTCTTAGGAACACGTGGGGCCAGAGAGCAGGCCACTCACTTTACACAGGTTGAAGGGAATTGCTCTGGGGGTCCCTGGTGCCAGCCACAGCCTTTCTTGCCCACCACCTACCTGCCTGTCCATACTTCTTGCCCTGATACCACGAGGAGGAGGCTTCTAGTGATCAGAAAGGAAGAAGAGGCAACTAACGAGTTCTCTGGTTCTTGGCCTTCCACTCTGCACTATGTTAAATATCCAAACCCTTTCCTTAAGCAGCAATGTCAATACTGACAATACTGTCTTCTCAAAAGAAACACTTTCTTGTAATCCAAAAAAAGAGTCATGGCAAATGTATTCTGTAAAGGGCCAGGCAGCAGATATTTGGGGCTTTGCAGGATGTAGAGTCTGGGTCACAACCCCACTCAGTTCTGCTGTTGCAAGAAGGGAGCCATAGGCAATAGGTAATGGGTGCAACCCTGTTGCATTGACATGTTACATACAAACATTGAAATGCACATTTCAGATTATTTTTCTATGTTATGAACGAGTCTTTGGTGAAAACCAATCTTATCTCATGAGCTGTCCAAAAGCGGGCAGCAGGGCCAGATGTGGTTCATTGGCCCTAGCAATTTAACTCATTACTTTGGAATACTCAATTCCCTCTAAGCTACAGTTTAAATCATCAGGTCAAATAAGCTGCCAGGGACAACTGGTTAGATGGCAGTGTTTTTCCAGTATCCACACCGGGGCACCACTCCTCTCTGCTTTAACTAGTACACATTCTTTACATCTCAACATGGTGGTTCTATTTTTAAGTTTTGAAGGCACCTCCGGACTGCTTTCCATAAGGTCTCTACCAGTTTTCATTCCTACCAACAGTGAAGAGGGGTTCCCTTTCCACTACAGCCTCACCAACACTTGTTATTTCTGTCTTTTTGATAACAGCCATCCTAGCAGGTGTGAGGTGATAGCTCATTGTGATTTGGATTTGCATTTCCATGATGACTAGTGATGCTGAGCACCTGTTCCTGTACCTGTTGGCCATCTGTCTGTCTTCTTTGGAGACATGTTTACTCAGGTCCTCCGTCCATTTTTAAATCATATTATTTGTTCTTTTGCTATTGAGTTGTTTGAGTCCTTTATATATTTTAGACATTAATGCCTTATCAGATGATATGGTTTGCAAATATTTTCTCATGTTCCATAGGTTGTTTTTAATTTTGTTGATGGTTTTCTTTGTTGAGCTTGACGTAGTACCACTCTTGTTGCTTTTGCTGTGCTTTTGGTGTCAAATCCAAAAATCACTGCCAAGAACTTACTATCTGTTTTCTTCTAGGAGTTTTATGGTCTCAGGTCTTTAATCCTTTTTCGGGTGCTTTTTGTATAGGGTATAAAATAGTGGTCCAGTTTTATTCTTTTGCATGTGACTACTTTTTAGCCTTAAAAAAAGGAAACCTGGCCATTTGCAACACCATGGATGGACCTGGAGCACATTATGCTAAGTGAAATAAGGCAAACACAGAAAGACAGATACTGTATAACCTCATTTACATGTGCAATCTAAAGGAATCAAACTCAAATAAGCAGAGAGTAGCATGGTGATTGCCAGGGTGGGGGGGTGGGAGGAGCAACAGGGAAGGGAGGAGGTGGTCAAAGTTTCAGTTATGCCAGATAAATAAGTTCTGGAGATCCACTATGTACCATAGTGCCTCTAGCTGACAATACTGTACTGTATACTTAGAATTTTCTAAGAGAGTAGATATTGTGCTAAGTGTTCTTACCACACACATAAAAAAGAATAATAAGACAGGAGAAAGCTTTGGGAGATAATGGATATGTCTATGGTTTTGATGGTGGTAATGGTTTCATGAGTATATACTTATCATCAAACTCATATACATTAAATACATATACACCACTTTTTACATGTTAACCATACATTACTAAAGTGGGTTAGTAAATCTCTGTGAATTTCAGTTCTTAGAAAAAAGCCTTTCAAGGAACTGAATTGGAGTTAAATTATGTTTTTGCATAGGTTCCTGTTATTCTTGGCATTTATAACTTGTATTTATATCTTTATTTGTACAATCATGTGATTATATCTGCCTCTCCTCCAAGACTGTAGTGTGAGGAGGATAGAAAACAGGTCCATTTTGCATCCACTGTATCCTAAGCTGTAATGCCGAACACACAGCAGGGACCCCATAGCTATTTGTTGAATGAATAGAATCTAGGTTTTTTTTTGTTTGTTTTTTTAATATATTTTATTGACTTTTTACAGAGAGGAAGGGAGAGAGATAGAGAGTTAGAAACCTCGATGAGAGAGAAACATCGATCAGCTGCCTCCTGCACATCTCCCACCGGGGATGGGCCCGCAACCCAGGCACACGCCCTTGACCGGAATCGAACCTGGGACCTTTCAGTCCGCAGGCCAACGCTCTATCTACTGAGCCAAACCGGTTTCGGCAGAATCTAGTTTTTTAAAAAAATATATTTTTATTGATTTCAGAGAGGAAGGGGGGGAGAGAGAGAGAGAGAGAGAAACATTAATGATGAGAGAGAATCATTGATCAGCTGCCTCTTGCGTGCCCCCACCTGGGGATCTAACCTGAATCCCGGGCATGTACCCTTGACTGGAATTGAACCTGGGACCTTTCAGTCCGCAGTCCGACACTCTATCCACTGAGCCAAACCAGCTAGGGCTAGAATCTAGTTTCTTGTCTGATTCTGAAGAGAAGCAGAGCCTCTAAAAGAATGGCATTTGAAAAGTCAGACCAATTGTGGAGTCTCAACATGAAGGCAGCTAGAACTGAGTTCAGAACTCAAGCGTAGAGAAGAATGTGAGTTGCAACAGACATCACCTTCCACATTCTGCAAGCTTGGCCTCTATTAATTAGGTTATTGTTGCTCATAGTTCTCCATACTGCACACTACTTACTGTAATTGTAATTATGCATTTATTTGTGTGATCATTTGATTATTGTACGTCTTTCCTCCATGACTGCAGAGATTATGGACATTTTGTCTTAACATTGTCAAAATATAAGACTTTTAAGGCAAACATAGAACTAGGAAGTTGCATGAAATAGGATAAATGAACTGGAAAATGAGTTAATTAGGCATATGTATTTGGAACACAGTGTTGGGTCAACCTTCTTTTTCAGCTCTTAATGTTGTCTAGTTCTTGCATTGTCAAGTTCACATAACTGCCTGATGCTCTGACACGGGTTTAGAATATGTCTAACATGTTGTTTGAGGATAATGCCTGGGAATGCCTGAGAATGTATTTGTTCATTCAGCAAATATTGAGAAGTGCAAGATTACAAAAACACGGTCCTTACCTTACAGATACATAATGTGGAATATGCATACCACTTCCCTTCTCCATCCCTACCCCATCCTTGGTTTGTTCTTTCTTTTTTCTTTATTGATTAAGGTATTACATATGTGTTCTTACCCCCCGCCCCCATTCCCCCCACCTCCACCCAAGGTTTGTTCTTGATTCTGCATTCAGTTTAGCTCAAATCCAAGGAGCCCATAACAAATCAAGGAATATACACTGGTTTCTGGCCCTATGTCTGTGCCTGAGATGCTCCCATTAGCAAGGGGGACTGTCAGTGTCTTGGATCCTCCACAGCCTGAGCATCCCCTTTCTCTGTATCTGTGTGGAATGAGACCCCAACATTGAGACTTGGCTCCAGCTCTGTACGGGGACTCTCCTGCCAGTGAAGGAAGGAAGTATGAAGGGCACTAAACTTGGTTTCATCCTGGATCAGCCACAAACTCATTACATGGCCTTAGACAAACTCCTTTTCTTCCTCTGGACCTTGATTTCCTAAAAGAAAATGAAAAAAAATTGAATAAAAATTGGATAAGGTCTTTTTCAGGACTCACTTTCTAACTTTCTACCCATCACTGTATGACTATCACTGAGAAACCACAAAAAACAACAAAGATTCATGGTTTTTAGTTTTATAACAATCTTGTTTTGTTAAACATTATTTTTAAAATATTTCTAAAATAGCAAGTTCAACCCTTTATGAGGTCTCTGGCAGAAAACAGATGAAGATTAACAAGCTCTAAAGTATGAAATGGCAATGAAGTTCATCAGCAAAGGGAAGGTTTCACTCTGATTTTGAAGATCCTTTGGGGGAGGGAGGGTGGGTTAGGGCGGCTTCTGTTTGGATAAGCCCCGATCAAGTAACAGGCAGCGGGAGAGGGCTTGGATAGTTCAGAACAGTTAACATTTATTGAGCACCTATTAGGTGTCAGGCACTGTCCTAATTGCTTTGCATATATTATCCCATTTAATCCTCTCTGCTACAGAATGTCATTCAAACAGAAAATTAAAAGAGTTCTTTTCTAACAGGGCCAGCAAGGAGCAGGATGCTTAGCATCAGGAGGAACGTGCTAAGGGAGCAATTAGGAGTGCATTTCATTGAGTTTGTGGCTCTGCTGGTGTTTATGTTATTCACCAAAGGCTTTCTAGAAGTCTTTTTGGTCGTGGGAAGAGCCACTGGGTATCCCATGTCACTGCAGCTTAAATCCCATGTTTAATTATGAAAGACAATGGAGAAGAATGAGGTGGGCCTACTAAAGAGGAAAAGACCTGAACAAGTAGGTGGAGAGGGTTATGTGTTTGGTCTAGATTTGTTTACCCAGAGGATGTTCATGCAGTTATAAGTGGGTGAGTAGTTCGAAAAGGTGACTTGAAGAAAATTAGTAGGAGGACGTGATTGTATGATAAAATCACTATGTTTGTTTGCAGGGGACTCAGAAGCCAAATTATGTGTGGTTGGAAGCAACAGCTATAAACAACTACTGGAAGTGCTAACAGGCAACAGGGGAAGTTAGAATGTAGGGCTCACCATAGAGAAAGGATAAGGGAGGCTCAGGGATGTGTGCAGGAGGGAAGCAGGTGGTAGAGGGAAGGACTGAGGACGGAGAAGGGAGAGAGGGAGAGAGCCTGATGATCCAACTCTCTCTTCAGTTGACCTACTTAGGTCTCTCAGTTTCCTCAAAATCAATATTTCTCACCTTTTTGAAAAAACAAATTCAACCCCACAGTATTCTAAATATTGACTTTATTATAAAACAATATGCATTAAAATTTGTTTTATTCTATTACAGAATTTTATAAAAATTGCCCCAGTATTTCCCAGCTCATTAAAAAAAAAACATAACCCAATTGTTTAGACCTGAGACCTGGAAATCATCCTTGATTCTGTCCCTGACCTCCTGTATTCATAAAATAAAATTTGTTGAGCTTCTTCCATGAGCACATTCTGTTTCCCATTCATGGGAGCTCCCCCCATTCTGGTGTAGGAAGTCAGACAATGAACAAAATAAAAAATGAAATGATACAACATGATAAAGATGGAAAGCACCAAGAAGAGCAATATGGCAGAAAGGGTTGTAAGGATTGCTCATGAAGGGGCATGCAATTTTAAAGTACATGGTCACAGGGGGCTTTGTTGAGGAACATTTGAGCAAAGATGTTGAAAGAGTTGAACATTTGAGAAAGAGTTGAGGGGCTGAACCATGAGGATATCCAAACATCCTGGGGGAAATGTTTTTGGCAGCGGGAACAGAGGAACATGACTTGTATGTTCAAGGAACAGTAAGGCCAATACACCCGACTCCCCCTGCCTTAGGCTCTTTGTATCTACCTGGAGCAGTCCCCCCAGTCCCACCCCTCACCCCTGCTCTTCATAGACCAGTCCCTTCATGTCTCCAGGTTTCTCTCATCTGAGATGCTTCCTCCTGATTTTAGGGGGATACAAACATTCAATCCATAATAATATATATATGAATTGCATTATTAGGATAGAGGAAGTAAGCTTTGTAAGTAATAAAGATCATATAAGCTGTTTTCAAAATTCTCTTAAAGGATATAAAGGGAAGCAGGTACAATATTAATACTTGAAGAAGTGACATTCTTTTAACTTGTAAAATGATATTTTTAGTGTATTCATTTCTCTGTAATTATTGCTGTACTTATTTTGGTTCCCATGGGAACCTAGACATAGATTTTTCCTATTTCCCCCACCCCTTTGGGCTTCCACAAAGAAAAACGGACCACAAGGGAGTCTTCAAGAACTGCTTCAAGATTCGTTGTTCATCAGGTGGATGAGAATGATGAACACTTGCTGGGATAGCTCAGTGCCAGATGCTGTGGGAAAAGATGTATTGTGGGAAAAGAGGGGAACAAGCTATAATGCTTACCAGGGAGGGCCACCAATACTAGTTCTTTTCATTTTGTCACATGCTCATTAATAGAATTTGTGGAATTTAAGTCTCTATGGATATAGAATCCTAAGATGTGAGAAATAGAAGGAAATCGGGGTCTAAGTGTAATGCTCTTGCTTTATGGGTCAGAAATCTGAGATGCTTGGAAGGGAGGCCAAAGTAGCTTCCCACGACCAGGAACCATGATAAGTGAGGCCATATGTTCTCTTCATTGAGGCTCAGAATTTAATTTCTTTCTATTGAATACTCATCTCAGAAGAGTCCGTTGTGTCACAGTGGGGTCACAATGCTACCTTAAATATTCTTCTCATGAAGCCGGAACACGTGTTTTCCCTTCTATTTTTATGTTTGGATATGGTAATACCACTTTTCTAAAAACTGCCTTCCTTGTTGACATTTTCATTGAGTCTTTCCTCCAACTACCCAAAATAATGCAATGCATAACATGGAGCAAAATGTATAGAATCATCCAAATGCTTATTCTTGGTTATGAACTGCCAGATTAAAGACTTGCCTTGAGCAGGAAGAGAGTGTAGAACAAACGATAGAAATAATGAGGTGCCTGGCACTGAGCCTAGAGGTTTGCACGCAAAGACACACTGAAGCCGTTCAGCACTCCCGTGCATGAGCTACCTCACAGGTTTCCACCTCACAGGTGAGCAGAGGTTCTGAGAGGCTGGGCTTCAGGATAGAGTTGAGAGCCAGCATCCAAGTCCAGCTATGGGAGAATCAAAGTTTGAGCTCCTGATCTCTTCATTTGACTCATCAAAAGACAATAAATTGGTTCAAAGGTGTAGTCATTTTACATCCTCGGTTCCACAGCCTGTGTGTCATAGATGGATGATGAGGGAGCAGTTTCCACTGTGTTTAGAGCCCTGAGAAGGGTTTAATTTCACTGGACTCTGTGCTACGGGCTGTGAGAAGTCTCATTAGACAGCCTGGCTCAGGCAGATCAACCCTAGTGCCTTTGGTGACAGTTTCACTATCTTATTAATTCCTGTCCTGCAACTCTATCTACTGATTCCTCTCTTTCCTCTAGCCTGTGTCTGCTCAGAATATTTTTGGATTCTTCGGCCAACAGCTAAGTCAATCCTTCCTTAGCAGGATTGGTCATACACACAAAAGTGCACATGCATGCACACACATGTGCACACACACACACACCACAATTTGCCTCTTTTGGTTTACAATTCATTGTCAGCATTTTTCTGATTTTAATACTGACCCAAAACTATCTTTACATTCTTTTAATGACTATTACAACTCTGCTTGTCTGCTAACTTTTTATTTTTTGTTAATCCTCACCCGAAGGTATTTTTTTCCATTGATTTTTAGAGAAAATGGAAGGGAGGGGGGAAGAGAGAGAAACATCGATGTGAGAGAGAAACATCGATGTGAGAGAGACACATCAATTGGTTGCCTCCTGCACTTGCCCCAACTGGGGCTGGGGATTGAACCTGCAACCCAGGTACATGCCTTTGACCAGGAATCTAACCTGAGACCCTTGGGTTTGTGGGCAGACATTCTAACCACTGAGCCAAACCTGCCAGGGTTGTCTGTTAACTTGTAATCATTGGTATAGATAAATAGGACTACAGCCACTGTGAATCAACAACACAAGCATAGTGCTTTTTTTTTTTTTTTTTTTTTTTTTTTTTTTGTCAATCTAGGAAGAGATTCAAATAGTGGTAGCAACTGTTCACTCAAGGTAATGCATTTTCCTATAACTCCTTTGTGGATACAATGCCTTCGCCCAACAGGTGGCTCTCTAGGGAAGATTTCAGGCTTGGTGGTGGCCATCCATACTCCTAGCATTAACAATGCAAATGACTCTTTTATGTCTATTTCTAGGCCAATCTCTCACTCAAATTCTTTTTCTTTAACAAAAAATTTGAATTTTATTCTTTATCATTACACTGTGTGGTGCCAGTTTGTTTGTTAGTTTTTTATGTGCCTTGGGCATGAAACATGCCTGGCCACCAACACAGGCATCAAGCTGGGATGAACTAACGACTGTACATCTGCTTTGCCCCTGATGGGTATAAGAGCAACACCACCAATCAGGTGTCTCCTTGCCCATTGCCAGGGGGTGTGTGACGCCAGTTTTAAATGCAAAGCATTGAGCTCACATGAGGTCTCACCAAGATTTCCGATTGTGTGTTTCATAGTTTGTACATGCAAATGCATTTTGTTCTCACCAGAACAGTGAAAAGACCGAAAGATAGCTAGTAGGACAGTTGTTGTAATTGTGGTAAAATACAAGTAACAAAATTTACAGTGTAACCATTTCTAAGGGTACAGTGCATTCTCACAAGTTCAAATTGCTGTGCAATCATCACCACCATCCACTTCCAGAACCTTCGCATCTTCCCAAATGGAAACTGTCCCATAAAACACTGCTTCCCCCTCCCTTCCCGCAGCCCCTGGCATCCAGCATTCTCTGCCTCTCTCTATGACCTTGACCTCTCCAGGTGCCTCAGACACAGGGAATCCTGCAGTCTTCGTCCTTTTGTGACTGGCTTATCTCATTTAGCACATCCTCAAGGCTCCTCCAGGTTGTAGCAGGTGTCAGAATCTCCCTCCTTTCTAAGGCTGAGTAATATTCCTTCCTACAGCTGGACCTCCATTGCATAGCCACCATAGGTCCATGGACACCTGCGTGGCCCCCACCTTTGGGCCATTGTGAATAGTGCTGCTGTGAACACAGGTGTGCAGGTAACTTAGGTTCTGCTTTTGGTCCTTTTGAGTAGATACCCAGAAGTGGGATCGCTGGACTCACCCAGAGACAGACAGAGATGGAAAGAAACAGATAGAGACAGACAGAAAGAGAGAGAGATGAAATAGATGGATTGATGGAGAGAGCCAGAGAGAGAGACAGGGAGAGACAGACAGAAGGTTGCTGAGCTGGTCCGAGAGATGGAGGGAGGGCCCCTGCTCGCTCTGAGCTGCAGGCACTGAGTCAGCATGCCTTGCTCCAAATCCAGTTAGGCAGCCTGGCTGGAAGGTGCTGGGATTTCCAGCTCCCTCACTGGCTGGTCAAACTATATAAAAGCCTCCCCAGGCCCCCGGGGGGTGGGGGGCAGGGTTCCCAACTCGAATATATCATGTGGTGACAAGTCGTTTGGCCTAAAGAAAACAGCCTGGAGAACCCAGCTAGTTCTTACATCAGCACCATGTTGTCCAGTGTGAACTATCTTGTGGTTGAGGTTGGTTTGGGTGGTTTTTAGGAGAAGTGTAAGTGGCTCTGGCTCAAGAGATGCGCTCAGGCCTCTGTGGGCGTGTGGGCGTGTGGGCGTGTGCATCTGTACACGTGTGGTGTGAATGTGTGTGCGCGTTGCTGTTTGTGGCTCAGAATGAAGGACAGGTTTTGACCCTACAACCCTCACCAACATGGGCGCTGACAGTTCCCATTTGTATAGCAGTGCCTTCCTGTCTTCTCCATGTTGATGCCCTTATCTGCACACCCCAACCCCCAGGGGATGGGTACTGAGACAGTTTTATAGAGGAAAAAACAGCAGCTTACAGAGGTCCCTCCACGGCACAAGCTGGGACATGGTAGCCAGGACTTGTACTCAGCCTCTAGGAGCATAGCCCTCTGCTCTTTCCTCCACATGCTGCAGGGACATCCTGCCAGGCATTCCCCTCAGAAATAAGAGGTACAAATCTGGAATCCAAAGTCTTATCTGAGACCTGGTGGGCGGAGGGGAAGGGGGTGCCAGGGAGAAACAAAAACAAACACCTCCACAAATACTGATGTGCCTACTGCCACCTAGTGGCAGCATACAATAATTGCAGGGAAACTTTGCACCCAAATGGGCACAGGCCTGCAGGTATGGAGATGACTCCTGAGCAGACTTCAAATCTGATGAGGCAGAAGGTGCTGGAGGCCAGGCTTAAGTGGAGGTGGCAGGAAGGGAGTGGGCTTTGCTCCATGCCCAGCCCTGTGCCAGGTGCTCACCGTCCAGATCCTCTCTAATCCTGCACAAAAAGAGGCCTATTTTTGGATTGCTTCCCAGACCTCCTTCTCCTCCTCCGACACCATGGCAACCAGGTGGCAGCTGGGGGAGCCACCTGTGAGCTGGGCTGGGTTGAGGGGGAGGTGGGCTGGGGGTAGGGACTTCTGCTCCCCCTCTCTGAGCCTCAGTTTTGGCATCTAGAATATGGGTATGACAACCCAGTTGCTGGCTCCTGTCAACCCAGGTGCTCCAGGAAGCAGAGGCCCAGGGTGGACTCATCAGGAGGAAGGCCTGGGAGGTAAGGGCAGGGCTGGGGAGTACCCTGCCTCATCCTCCAGCTGGGGGCTCGGCAAGGCGGTGAGTAGTCCTTAAGCCACGTAGCCTGCACTTCCCACCAAGCAGCCTGCCCTGGTGCCCACTGCACTGTCACTGCCAAGGAGCTGCCTGGAGGAGCAGGAGACTGGGCCGAGGCACAGACACAGGGATGGATCTCCCTGAGCCCTGCAGCGAGAGGTCTAAGGGGTCTCTCCTGCTGGGGCACAGGGCTCAGCAATTCCCAGAACCCGGTCAAAGCCCCAAAAGGAGGGGCAGGGAGGGGTCTATTTCCTGGGGCTGCTGCTCTGATGACCACAGACTGGCCTAAACAAACAGGAACATGTGCTCTCCCTGTTCTGGGGCCAGAATCTGAAATCAGGGTGTCTGGGGCTGAGCTCCCTCCCAGGGCTCCAGGAGAGGGTCCTTCCTGCCTCTTCAGCTTCTGGGGCTCCTGGCCACATCCCTTCAATCTTCACCTGGCCCCACCCCCTTGTTCAGGTGCCTTCGCTCCTGTGTTCATGTGGCCCCGCCCCCCTGAGACCTTACATGGTCTCTGTTTCCAGGTGCCACCTCCCTGGTTGGCTGGCTGCCCCCTGCTCTCACACCTGTCAACAGTCCCTCTGCCAAAGTCCTTCCAGAAAATCGTTTGCACGTGCCATCTCTCTCCTGCTGGGACTGTGACAGCTGGGAGTGAAAAGGAGATAAGACAGCAGTGGCCCATCCAGAGTCCATGCAAGGGGTCCATAGGGGCCTGTGCAGTCCCTGGAAGCCTGGGAGAGGGAAGGGTGGTGAGGCGGGGATGCTGATTAGGGAGCAGAATGCCCTCAGGGCAAGTGGGGCACACACACAATCACCCCACATTCCTGTGAGGAGCAGCTGTGGCCCATTGTACAGGTGAAGCTACTGCAGCACAGAGAGGGCAAGCGACTTCCTCAAGGGCACACAGCGGTAAAAGGGCAGAGCTAAAAATGGGACCCTGGGCTGCCCACAGCCTGTGTCTCCTTTATCTGTGACCTCTGGGTAAGTGGCCCCTCACCCTGTGGTCATTTACTCTGATGGGCTTCACCCTTCCCCTCACCCCCCTCCTGTACCCCTAGTGGACAGGGGTCCTGTCATTGCACCAGTGCCTCTGGGCGGCTGCTCTCCTTGTCCCGCGGTCCCTCCCAGCTGGTAATCTTGGCGGAGTCCCGCTGCGTGGGGGCGAGGGCCTTGTGTGAAGAATGCCCAGCCTCCCTTCACCCCGCCATCTGTCTCACTTAATGCTTAACCTTCAAGTGCTTTGGAGACATTGTCTTTGAGCCAAAGCAATTGGACTCACTGGTGTCTAGAACTGTGCTGTCCAACATGGTGGGCAGGTGGTTACTGGGCCTGTGAAATGCAGCCCGTCTGAATTGAGATGATTGGTGAGTGGAACACACATGCAACTTCAGAGACTACAAGAAAAAGAGTGCAAAAGGTGGGCAGGTGGTTACTGGGCCTGTGAAATGCAGCCCATCTGAATTGAGATGACTGGTGAGTGGAACACACATGCAACTTCAGAGACTGGGTACAAGAAAAAGAGTGCAAAGTATCTCATTAATGATTTTTATACAGATGACATGCTGGGATGACATGTATGTATGCAATTAAATAAAACACAATTAAGACGAATTTCACCTGTTTCTTTGTAAAATGTGGCCATTAGAAAATTTCAAATGATAGACTAGTATGTGGCTTGTATATTTCTATTGACAGTGTTGTACTAAAACATCAAAATTGGGGGGGACTTCTGATCCCCGCCCTCCTTTCATGAGTGAAGAGTGATAACGGTAAGTCATTCTTCAGTAAGTTTTGCAGGCCTACAAACGTGCCTTAGCACTGACGAGTTATCTCATTGACTCTTGTGAGGTAGGTGCAATGGTTATGCCATTTTAGAGATGAGGCCTCCTGAGGGGAAGCAGCTTGTCCAGTGCTACATAGCCCATAATGTGGGTGCTCTGCGTAGCTTCAACTCCTGTGGGTATTGGAATGCACAAATACTTCCCAAGACATAGATGCCGTGGGCGTCTCCTCGGTTTTCTCTCACTGAATCCATTCTCCGGTAGCCACTGTACAATGGATTCCCTCCTCAACTATCTTCGCCCCCAACTGTGATCTCATTTTCTCTTTGAAAAGAACATATGCCCAATGCAAAGGAAAAAATCGTTCCCTTGGAGTAGGGACTTTTACGATGACTGCAAAATCGATTTTCTTAACTACCAAAGGCAAAGGCAAGTGGCAAAATGTCAAGCTGAATGACGGAAGGTGAGTTTCGCTTCTGCCCGCAGTGGCATCTTGTCATGGCAACACGAGCACGCGCACGCACCCACACGCGCGTTCCCACACAGAGCAAATCCCTCTTCCCAGACTCTGCAGTTGCAGTGCGGTGACATCTCAGACCTGGTCTCCAAAGTGCATTGAAAGGTGACAACAACACGCGGGCAGAAACGGTAGGGTTGGTGAATGTCCTTTTAAAGGACAACACTGGGAACCAGCATGCCAGCTCAGCAGGTTTGTCCTGCAGCTGAGAGTGGATTGTTCCTCCGCAGGGGAGTGTCAGACATACTGCCGGTTGGTACTGAGAGGACATGTTATACAAAAAGGACATCGCACTTAGTTCATTTCAGGAGAGGTACCCGAGAACTGAGAGCAGATGAGGGAAAGGCAGCTCATTCTTCTCATCTCATGCTAACCCTCCGACAGGCACTGAGTGGAACAGAGAACAAAACTGCCCCTAAGTATTTCAATTGCTTCTCTATCTCTCTGTGTTTTGACAAGCGCATAAAATTGAATTTGTGTCAGTTACATAAACACACATTACCTCCCAGCCCCTCTGGTAAATTGTGTGGGCTTCTTATGGGCCTATCATGCATGAAGGTGCTCCAGGAAGGTGCTTCTGCATCAGTAGGATGTGCAGCATGTGTCTCTGATGGGCTTGCAAACTCATGAGTTTATTCACTACTCTCAGAAGAGAGGCTGTGTCCCAGATGCTGGCCCAGGGACTGAGGGGTCAGAGATGAATTAAGAGACCATCTCCATCCTTCAGCTGCTCAGAAATGTTAAACGGTTTGTTCATTTTAAAAAACAAATTGCTCTAAGCATTATGGGTATTGTCCCTAAGGGGTCAGCTGTATAGCTTACATTTTATGTTATTGCCACTATTATCATTATTATTAGAAGAAGGAGGAGGCAGAGTGGAAAGATGTTTGAGCGTCAGAGAGGGCACGGCACACGTATTGTGGGGACTCCTGTGGAAAAGAGTTAGAGAGACCCGAATGGCAAATTGTTGCTTTTTGCGTTTGAAAGCATTTCTGTTTTAAACTGCGTGGAACGAGTGCAGACCAGAGAACTCACCTGTTAATGAACTAGTGTCACTCTTATATCAGAATCCTGCTCTTTAAGTAATTTTGCTGTGTAAATTTCCAGAAGTTTAAAAACATCGATCTTGTCCAATTATCTCATTTCTTTAGGTTATCAAATGAAGCTTAGAAGGAGGGCTGTCAAGTTTCCAGTTTATTCCCCAGGTAATTGTTTACCTTAGAAAAATTTTTGGCTTCATTCTTCCCATTAAGATCTTTATATTTTTCTTTGTTTCTAAAAGCAAATTGGCGGACTTGTTTCAAAGGCGCCTCTGTGTTCTCAGTCTGGAGTTTATTATGTTTGCTGGTGCCGACATGAGAGGATCTACATCAACTTTGTACCTTCTGTTTTCTCTCCTCAAGGTACTTTATGGCCCAGACTGCCTTCTGGATCAGGAAGATACTGGAAGCTGTAAAACGCACAAAGCCAGGCTTTGTTGCCGCGTGAGCGTGCCCAAGGACCCTGGCCCTGAGTGTTGCCACCACGTGGCCCTGTCACATGCTCCTCTGTTTTCCCCACTCCTCTTTCCGGGTCCATCCCTGGAGAGAGGATGGAAGAAGCCGGAGTGAAACCTGGCCGCCTGGGCCAGCTGCCCATGCACGGAGGTGAGAGGCTGTGCTTCTCTGGGCCTGTCTGGAGTGTGTGGGACTCACTCTCTGCTTTAGCGGGTTTGTCTCAGGCCACACCTGTCACTGTGCGCCTTGTGGGCTTGGCCCTGGGCATGACCTTGAGGACAGCCCAGTTCGCCTTTGGGGCCAGCCTGCTCCATTTCCCAGGGCTCTGAGCCAGGTGTGGTCACGTCACATTCTTTTGTCTCCTCCACACAGCTGGTACTCCCGAATAGCTGTATTATCCATGCCCGGGACTCTGTTCCATTCAAAAGTATTTTTAAGGCATTTGGAAGAAGGCATATTGCTTCTTTCTGATTACCAAGTAAGACATACTCAATGTAGAATATTTGAAAAACACTGGCGCGTGTAAGTAAAAACAAAACAAGTATGATCTATGATTGTGTCACCCAGAGTTAACCACCGCTAATGTTTTGTGAAATTCCACATAGAGTTTTAATCCTGTACCACAGGCATTTCTGCTCTGGAGATGCTCGGAAATGTGCTGGTAGGCCTTCTGCTTTCTCTCTTAATAATATGTTGTATTTTCCCATATCATCTAATGGTCTATGAGGCCATGCTTTGGTACGTTTGTGTGTGAGCATACAGGTGTACACAATGCTTTCTGGCGATTTCTTCCATAATTTAAAGCCCCCATTAGACAGACAACTATACAGGATTCCTGGCTAACATTCGTCTTCACTTGTGGTAGCCATGGAGCCCCCCCAAATCGTAGATTGTGATGTTTTACTGCTTACTCTGCGGCTTCTCCATGCCTAATTGCATTGTCATCCCAGTTTATTTTTTCATCAGAGTTTGCAAATTAAACAATGCAGTGCTTATAGGAAAAGTGACAGTCACCTGCCTATCTTCTCACCACCAAGAATCAGTGGTCTCCAGAGAACAGAATCATTGTTTTTAGTTCACCTATGGAGACTGTTTCATTTGCAAATGACAGAAAAAAATCGTCTGAATTGGTTAGAAATAGGTTTATGGAATATAATGAAAAATACAAATTCACAGCAGCTCACACATTTATCATTTATTTTCCCAGGTGAAAGAAGCCTGGAGGTACTCAGTCCATCTTGGCTTTGGAAGCTCCATGCTCATCAGGGACCAGGCTCTGCTATTTCCCCGCTCCCTGTGGCCTTCATTTTAAATGTCCACAGGTTGATTCTAGAAGTCGAAAACAGGAAACAACATTTAAATCATTATGACTGTGTAAATATTGTCCCTGAAGTCCCAAATAGTATGCTAGGTCATATTTCCTTGTCAGGGGGGGTCAGAGAAACAGGTTTGTGCCATTCAAGTTCAAATCCTTCTGTTTTGAAACACCACCAAACACCTTTGCCGTTTCTGTGAATTTTCTAAGATCTTACAGAAGCTAATTCACCTCTTTCCCCCACCCCCACCCCCTGCAGAGATCTCTCTTCCATGGTCATGCAGGCCATGTTAGACCAAGTACTGCCCCACACACAGCGGCATGGATATCTTATAGCCAAGAGGTAGAGCTGGAGCTCAGAAAAGAATTCTGGGCTGGAGTGCAAAATTTGAGAGTTGTTGGCATACAAATGATAATTGCAGCAAGCATTGTAGATGAAATAGTGTGGGACCTAGAGAGGGGGGAAAGAAAAGGAAGGGCTGACATTTAAGTGTTGGCCTGAGAAGGAGCTGGCAAGGGACTGAGCTTTTCAAATCTCAGCACCGTCGGAGAATCAATGAGCTGGGGGGTAGCAGAGGTGATGTTGAACGTTGCACCTGGAACAGAGGTTCTTGCTTTGCGTTCCTGGCAGATGGCGCCCAGGCTGTGCTTTGGTACCTACAGTGCCAGACGGCTCCAAATGTTGACAGTCTTACACCAACCTGAATTGTCTCTCTATGATATCCTGGCCCCTGTTCTGCTTTAACAGCAGAAATCCAAGCCTGATTTTATTGTTTTCTCTGCATAACAGCTCTCAAAATAGTATGAGATAATTAAGTGCCCAATAAAAGATGATCATCAGCCATTCATGTTGTTTATACATTATTGTTAATGATTTTTATTTCATGATTGATCAAAGCAAAGATTTTAAAGTCAGACAGGCTGAGTTGTAATTTTTGTTCTAGCCCTTTTTAGTCAAGTCATGTCATCTGAACATCAAGTTCCTTAACCTTCCTTAGCACAGTGACTAGCAAATAGTATGTGTTCAATAAATGTGTTATTCTATATAATAAAAGGCTAATAATGCAAATTGTCCCCTTGACTGGGAATTCGACCAGGGGGCGGGGCTGGCCAGCCAACCACCCGTGGCCTCTCCTTCCAGCCAGCCTGCCCTTCGGCCCCAATTGGGGCAGGCCGGCCAGACCCCACCTGTGCACGAATTCATGCACCGGGCCTCTAGTGTAATAATAAATGACAATAAAGTAATAAATGCCATGAGCTCCATTTGCCACCTATGCTTACCCTATCAAGTTTCACAATGTGTTGAGATTATCTGTGTCCATCCCTATCCCCTCTAGTTGGCTCTGTGTGCTTTGATAAAAAGGGGTCCATTTTTTCATTCATCACATTCCCCATGGTTGAACACAGGGCCTGTCCATAGAAAACTAGTAAAATGTTTGTGAGACGATATATGCCAGCTCCCTAGCTACCCAGGTTGCCCTTCTTTAAGCTTGAAATATAGGTCACATCATTCACTCACCATTGTATTGTAAGTGCCCTTTATTATCATTAGGAGGCCCCAAGGGGTCCCACATATGCTCCCGCGATCCAAACATGTCAGCCATACTCACTGTGTCCCTCTCCACTCTGACCACCTCCATTGCCGTCAATGCTGCTAGGTGACAGGTCACTGCTACCATTACCCATCATGAGATCACCAATGTCTGTGCCAGGGAATCTGGCTCTGAATGAACTGCCTCCCTGGTGGAAAAACATGGTCTCCTCCTGCTTCATTAGTTGGGCCCTGAACACAGAGTCTTGACTTGTGCCCAGCCTCTCACAAATCCTTTACAAACACTCCTGTTGGTTTGCACTTCTGACCCCTTCTCTCTATAGCTCAAAGTAGGCCAAGGAATCTGGAGAGTGAAAGGCCATTCCATATCTTCCTACTTTCTTCTTCTTCCCACTGCAGCTTCCGCTATGATTAGAGCCTCATCTCCTAGTTACAGGACAAAAACTTTCAGGTTTATGAATGGGACAAACTGATAGAGGGCAGGGAAGGCGGGTCAGTGTGCAAGACGAAGAGACTTGTTCAGGCTGGCCCCAGCCAGTCAAAATTGTCCCATCAAATAGAATATTTATAACTAGAGGCCCGGTGCACAAAATTCATGCATGGGTAGGGTCCCTAGACCTGGCCAACAATCAAGGCTGATCGGGGTCTTCCTTCTGGCTGCCGGCCAGGGCCTTCCTTTGTTCCATGCTGCCCCCCTGGTGGTCAGCGCATGTCATAGCAAGCAATCGAACTCCCGGTCTCCTGGTCGAACTCCCGAGGGGACACTTTGCATGTTAGCCATATATATATTATCCTCAAATAACCTTGTCCGTATTAAAATTCAGTTGTGCCATAAACTGGAAGTGGTAGTGGTTACACAACATTTGTCAAAGCTCATAGTACTGCAACCCCAAACCCAATGAATTTTGCTACAGACAAATTTAAAAATAAATTGTAAAATTTCAGTTGTGCCCAAGTTTTGTCTGGCAGGTCACACTCGTGATGTCTATCTCATCGATTTAGCTGCTCTTGGAAGACTTTGTTTTCTAGTTTTTCTTCCTGATAGGCTAAATATCCATTTATGTGATTTGTATTGATAATAAAACATGAATTAGTTAACGGCCTTTTCAAACATAAATTGATCAAACCCAACAATAACAGGAAGACTAGAGGACAAAGGACAGCTAAGCACACACACAAAGGACCAGGAGCCTCTTATCTGGACAGCGATAACTCCGGTTGGCTGCCCTTTATCTGCCTCTATTCTCTGCGGCTTAAGGAGGTCGGCTTTTCAGTGTTCAAACAGCAGGTCCATGCAGACTTTGCCTCACAGCAAGTTTCTAAGAACACCTGTCTTGAACTTGCAGTCTCAGACTCTCTTGTTCAAATCATGTAAATTCCCTTTGGAATAGACGGGCTACCCGGCGGCTGTTTCCTAGTTTAGAGGCGTCTGAGCTTCTCCTTCTCTGACTCCTCATCCACCTGATGTCACTGCATCGGGACCACCTGTTCCGTTTCACAGCCCCTCCTGCTCACGAGTCTATTTCTCCTGAAGCTACATCCTCTCATAGAAGTGATTGGTCTCTCTTTCATCCACAGGGATGTGGGGTCCCTTGGTTACTGGGTACCTCTGACCCCCTGGAAAGCACAGAAGCTCTGAAAGCAAATCCAATGGTACTGTTCATAGTTCCATCCATTCCACTCTCACCAAGGCAGTGTCCACTCTCAGCCAGGCTCTTTCTGAAGCGCAGCGTCTCTTACCTCTAGGAGCTTAGGTTTCACTGGCGAGTCAGAGAGTAAACAAGTAAAGAGCACATCACTGAACTAGTCACAGAGTAAGATCAGGACTACAAGTGACATGAGCAGAGTGCTAGGACAGAGTAATGGGATGGGGGGTGAGTGGTCAAGAGGAGACCTCTCTGCAAAAAAAGATGTTTAGGCTGAACCAGAGGAGTAGCATTTCAGGTCTATAAAACAGCAGATGCAGAAGTCCTGAGGCCAGAAATGGCTGTGCAGGACCCAGCATGGCCATAGCCCTGCACGGCCAGAGCATAGCTGGACGAGAGTGTGGTGAGCTGGGCCAGGAGCGGAAGCAGAGTCCAGGCGAGGGCTCCCTGGTGGCCAAATTGAGGAGTCTGAGCAAAGAACCTCGCTCATCAGCTTTGATTTGGGTTTGGTGGAGAGGAGATAATTATACAGGGATTGTGGGGAAATAAGAATAAACAGGGCCCTCTATGGGAGAGTTGACAACAAATTGCAAAGGCTTCTCCACTCACCACTTTTGTTAGAAGTTGTTTCCTGAAATAGAATGATTGTCTGTAAGGTAAACAAAGGACTTTTATAAATGACCCAAGTGCTCATGGATGCCACTGCCTCTTGTTCTAGGGTTTTATTTATTCTGTGGCGTTTATTACAATGAAGCCAGCCGCCCTGGCCTCATTACGGGAAAGGTATTCACAGTTCGGTTTCCGTGCAGCTGCATTAAAACTCTTTTTCCTAGCCCAGCCAGCGTGGCTCAGTGGTTGAGCTTTGACCTATGAATCAGGAGGTCATGATTCGATTCCCAGTCAGGGCATGTGCCTGGGTTGTGGGCTCAATCCTCACTGAGGGACCTGCAGGAGGCAGCCAATCAATGATTCTCTCTCATCATTGTTTCTAGCCCTCTCTTTTCCTCTCTGAAATCAATAACAAAACATATATATTTAAAAAAAAACACTTCTTTTTTCTAACTGTTTAAATTTTCAGCAGCTCTTAAATGGATGGAAGGTGTGCAGACTTTATGTTTATGAGTTCAAGAGAGGCATTGATTTATTTTAGTAATTTGGGTTTGGAATATAATTTCCATTTTCTTTGTTCCTTTTTGTTCTCTCTCTCTCTCTCTCTCTCTCTCTCTCACACACACACACACACACACACACACACACACACACACACGGCCCCTAAGACATCCGAAGCAAAATAAACTTAAAACAAGCTCTGAGACTTTTAAGATACCCCTAAGGTGTGGTGCTGCTAAGGCACTTCAGCTGTTATGCAGTGAGTACCAACAGGACGTTTAGTATTTGTACTAGTCAAGCAGGGTGTGGACAATCAGAAGAGAAAAATAGCATTTGTTTCTGCAGGCTGGACGAAATTAACAACAGAAAACCTGAACATGTTTCAAGTTTATAAGTGAAATAATGGAATCAAAGTCTTCATCTCCTCCGAGTGGTGTTTCTGCTTGCTAAAGCTGAGGTTGGTACTGGAGGCTCCTGCCATGAGCACCTGCCCTCCTCCTTCAGAGATTGAGGAAGACACCACACAGACCCACTCCCAGGTGCTCTCAGCCTCTCTCTCCCATCACCCTCCATGTGGGCTGAGCAGAGAAGGGCAACTCCTAACAGCCACTGCACTGTGTAACCACTGGTTCAACAGCTTCTTGGTGCCTCAGTTTCCCTGGCCTGTTCCAAGCCAGGAAGCTGGAACACTCTGGCATATTGAAGGGCTCTTAGTTGCTATTTATTATTTTCAGGCTGCCAACTTCCATTTGCACTTCCTAACAGCACCCCAAATTTACTGGGGAAATAAAGTCTCCTCGTTGTGTGTAGCCTTGGTGGAGGGACCTCCTCACTCTGATTCAGAATGGGGAGAGGAGGAGACGCAAAGCTAACGTTGGCCAGTCTGGTGTGTTCTCCAGAGATTTTGAACTTGGGTGAGTGACCCAAGGAGGGAGAAATGATGGAGGCCATTCATTGTGTCCAGAAGCATGGCCCACTGTCCCTAATAGAGTTTCTCTGTGAATTAGTTGCTGCACTTTCAACTTTTTGGTTCTGTGGGGCCTTTCTGATACCGGCTTCTCCAAGCCCGGATTCTAGAATCCCAGTTATTCTGTGAGCCCCTATCTAGTTCCATAATTTTTCTTTTGCTTGCTAGCTAGCGTCCTTTTCTGTGGCTTGCTATCAAAGGCCTTAATTGAGATGGTTCAATAACTACTCCTAGAATGAATACATTTATGGAATGGAGACAGGCCTAGATAGTATCTCAGGCCTTTTGTGACTTCTTCCTTTTTTTTGTCATAATCAGAGAATTGAATCTCACCTGTAGATGGGTTTTCTTGGAACTTGGAAAAGCATCAAAGTTTTCTACAACTCTCCTTTTGGAGGCAAACATGTTTTTATTTTTATTTTTAAATTTACCTTCACTGTTGAAAGTATTACAGAGGCGAAGATGTTTTTTAAAAATAAACTTAACTTTTAAGTTTATGCTTATTGTATGGTATTTAGAAAATACAGACCAGTGTAAAAAGAATATAAAAATATTCATAAACATGTTTCTGTATAAGAAATACCAATTGTCAAAATCATGTTTAATACCCAAATGATATTTCATGGTAGGGCTAATATATTTAGCTAATTCCCTGTTGTTAAATGTTTGGGCTATTTCCAATTCGCTCTTACAAAAGATTCTGCAGTGAACATTCTCTTTGGTAAGTCTTTGTGTACATAGGCTTCTTACCCTTAGGATACATTTTAAGAAGTAGAATTCTTGGGCCAAAGAGTTTTCATGTTTATAATAATCCAATTACAAAAGTATCCTTTTAAAAATAAAACTGATTAAAAACATAGCCCTTTTATTGTGGGACTCTTCTTTAGCAAAAGCAAAACAAACATAACACCAAGAAAAGTCTATTTCAAGGTATGCATCAAAGCAGCCTCATTTAAAACCACACCATATTAACTTAGTCGCTTCCATTAACCAGCTCCATTAAATAGAAACAGATCATGCAAGAAAATTTTATGAGTAGCCCTGTCTGCTCAACACAACCAGACATGGCACTTGCTCTCTTCATCCATTTATTCACAAAACAGTTATTGAGTCCCTACTGTGTGCCTGGACTGGCTCAAGGGACTGGGCCATAGAAAAGGAGGTGAGATGTGGTCTCCACTTTCGAGGCACTCACCACGCTGGGCCATGCAGACACATAAATGACTCAAACACCAAGCGTGGTGGTAACCGCTGCAGAACAGAGGTGAACACAGCGTCGTGGGAGCAGAGGGCCAAGAGCAGTTTCAACCTGTGCACCGACAGTCTTCTCCTCTCCTTTCTTCTCTTCTCTCCATTTGAAATGGAATATACCTGAGACAATGAAAAGTTCTGGGAAATCAAAGAAGGGAGAGATCTGGAACAGCTCCATGGAATCCGTGTGCGGTGAGGAGAGGGAGGACTGACAACACCTGGCGGGCATGCTGGAGAGGGCACTGGTACAGACGAGAGAAGAAGAGGTGTTCCAGGAACAGACTGCTTGAAAATGCAAGATTTGGGTAGAGCAAGATGCTAAAAGTAAGGACTACCTTGGACTGCTCTTAATAACAAGATAAGACACTCAAGTGTACCTCCAGCAGTAAAAGAGAGGCATTGTTCTAGCTAATGCTGCTGCGAAAAATCACTTAATGGCTCAAAGTAACACATTTATTATGGCACAGCTTTCTAGATCAGAAGTGTGATATGAGTCTCATTGCACTTAAATCAAAGTGTCTGCAGGGCTGCCTTCTTTTTTGAAGACTTTAGCTGAGACTCTGTTTCCTTGCCTTTCCCAGCTTCTAGACTAGAGACTGTTTGCCTTGTTTGGCTCAGGACCCCTTCTTCCATCCTCAAGGCCAGCAACAGCTGTTCAAGTCCATCTCACATCAGATCACTGTGGTGCCTCTCTCTTAGACTTTTAAGGACACTTTTAAGGGCCCACTCGTATGATCCAGGATAATCTCTCATTTTAAGGTCCTTTATTTGATCACACTTGCAAAGTCCCTTCTGCCCTGTGAGAGAACATATTCCCAGGTTCTTGGCATTAGGAGGTGGTTATCTTTGGGGAGGTGTTTTTTTGTCTTCATGGCAGGGTTTTGGATCAAGAGTGACATCACTGAGGACCTCCCCGAGGAAGAGCATGCTGACATCAGGAAGGAGGAAGGATTGGAAGGCAGAGACCAGGTAGCAGATCTTTTTGCTGATTCCGTCCTGTGGGAAGAGGGAGGCAAGGACAGATGTCAGAGGTAGAGCTGGGACAGACTCCCTGGGAACTGGCAAGCGGTCCAGTGGAGAGCGAGGAGAAGGGGAACAGAGGCAGAGGCATCAAAGATGATTGTGAGGATAATGGTGTCGTGTTGTCAGATGCGTTGGGTGTAGGAAAATAGCATAGCGATCAATTCAAGTTTGGATCTTAATATCTTTGTAGATAAATAATTTAATGTTTCCACTTTTAAATTTTGAATGGGGTATATAAGAGGAATAAAGATTCAGGACATATTCATGCCAGGGAGAGAAGGCACAGGTGACTACCTGAATGGCAGGGAGTGAGTGGTGTTGCGACGGAGACAAAGCACGAAGGTGGTGAAGAAGAGGTGACAGGACGGGGACAGACTGAAATGGGAAGAGAGAGAAAGTAGCGAGTAAGATGGGGGAGGAATATAGACCATGAGGAGGACAGACATGGCAGAAGAAGTGAGGGGAAAGAGGCAGGAATATCAACAGAGAGAGAAGCTGAGAAGGGGACCTGCTCCGAGTTTTTGGCATGCTCAGTGTCAATTTCCAGTTCACTGGGGTTGTACTCACAATTGTAAGTTAGTCGTCTTTAAGACTGTCTTGGGAGACTTATTTGCATTCAGAGCTTAGTTACTGTCTCGGCTTCTCTGTTTTGTCAAGCTCCCACGCAGACTCGGTGGTCCTGAGGGGGTGAATTCTCCGGCTAGCAGGCCTTTTGGCCCTCTCAACTGTCTCATCCAAGGAAGGTTCTTTCCCCCTCCCTTCCCAACATGCTTTAACTCTTCACCTGTGTTGACCCTGCAAGTTGAGGCCTTCCTCAGATGTGTTGAGGAAAAATGTGTTGCGTCCTGTCACAGTTCCTCGCAGACATTACAAGCACTGGGTGACACCCAGGCAGGAGCTTTGGTCAGTCTCAACACAACTGCCAGCTCATGGTCCCCATTTTACAGACAGAAGCACTGAGGCTCGGCTCGGGTCTAATTACGTGCTCAAGGTCACAAGTGGACAGAGCTGGGAGAAACGCTACCTCCAGATCCAGAAAGCAAATAGTGGATTAAGAAATATTGGCCGGATCACTTACGGAGACTTCCGGATAACAAAACATTGCCTCGGGAAAACTTGGGAGCCTTGCATCTAAGGGACAATGGAGCTCACTCTGAACCCTGCTCCCAAACGGACCCTGGCCGGGCAGTGGGCAGAGGGAAGTAAGCTATTGAGGGGTAGGGTTTCTCCTGGCACGGGCACCGCACGCGCTTTCGCCTTTCCTATTTATCTTACAGGAGAGGAAATGGGCACTCAGAGATGTTCACCAACTTGCCCAAGGTCACCCAGGAGCCGGCAGTGAGCCCAGGACAGCGATCATTCCAGGAAGGCGCGGGCCGGCCAGCCCCGGGGGTGAGGTCCTTCCCG
>NW_005362269.1:223903-230616 GCF_000412655.1 Myotis brandtii | reverse complement strand
GGGCTTTGCCGCAGGGATGGGCTGCGCCGCGGCTCAGGTTGCAGGTGGGCTGGCTGCCTGTGCAGGACGCGTCTCCAGCGTGGGACCGCCGGAGGGTCGGGGCCAGTGCCCAGCACTTGTGTTCGTAAGTACTAGTGAAAAGGCTGTGTGCTCACCGGCTCTGGGAGGCTGTGTGTAAGGGTGTTGTGTGTGTGAATGAAAGAGAGAGAGAGAGAGACGGAGAGGGAGAGAGAGAGCGAGCATAGACTGTGCATCTATATCGTGTGTGTAACCAGGTACATGTGGACTATGGATGGTCCTGGAGGTGGAATGAGAGAGCGCACTCTAACTGTGTGAGTGTGTATGTGACAGGAGACGCACGTCCTGAGTGCCCACCTGGCTGTGTGAGTGAGTGGCCGTGAGTGTGTGGGCACGCTGGCTGTGCTGCATGGAGCGTTCGCCGTCACTGCGGTTGTCTTTCACAGAATCCAAGCCCAATTTCAGATGTATTTCCCCTCGGCTTGCTGCTGCTATTGGCTGCCTTGGGAAGTGGTGGCCCCTGGCAGAAGTGGGGCAGTCACGGGCACCGGCTGGTCTTCCTATAGACTTCAATGTTAAGAAAAAAAAATGTTGGCTTGGTTTTTTAGTCCATTAAAATGAATAAAAACGTCTTAGGATAACAGATTTGGCATGAACCAAAGGTGGCCTTTGATGGAAAGACATTGAGGCAAGTTTGCCCTCCTCGTCTTGACATTGCTGGGGTGACTCCCCAGGTCAGAGGCGCGGGGGGGGGCCGGGGGGGGGGGGGGGGGGGTGTTTGCCTGGCCCGCTGAGTGGAACTTCGTTAGCAGTGATGGGGGACGAGTGCCTGTGTGCTGCTGTGAACACAGGTGTTGAAGGAAAAGGACACTGGTGATGGGTACGGTGCCCCAGACTCAAGGAAAAACTCGGGACAGGCCGAGAGTCTCGTGGAGTCCCTGAGTTCTAGGAAGTGAGGAGTGTGGGGGCAAATTGGTGAAAAGCAAAGAGGTTGGCAGCATCCTCAAGTCATCTTTTAATCTTATCTTTATTTTTCCCATGCACCCCGATCCTAAATTAATTCTCGCTTGTGTTTGCATCATTTCCCCCCATGGGAAACAGCTTTATTATAAACGTTATTATACAGCTGAGCAGGTTATCATTTCACTGCAGCACATTAGAGCCAGCAGGAGCTGAGGACGCTGGTGCTTTTGCTACCTCTGAGTTATCTGGAGTTTACTCCTGAAGCCGGTCCTTCTAGGGACCACAACTGCCTCGTAGCCAACAAATTCAGTGTGCTTCTCCCACTCGAGTTCTGCTGGAACTCTCTGACACTGTTCATCCCCTCAGCTTCTTTCCCCAAAAACAGCACTTGAAACCCAACCTACGCGACCTGCTACCCCAAATCACCTCCTGATCTTCCCATGTGCTATTGAGCCACCAGCATCCTCTGGTCACTTCACTGGGAACTGGTCACCGTTTTAGTTCCCCTCTTCCTTCATCAGTCATGGTCACCGTCTAATAGGCAGGTTTTATTCTTTTTCCCTCAGTGCTCTTGAATCTTTTTTTTTTTTAACTTGTGCTGCCACCACCTCATCAGGTGAAACCTATATCTGGGATTTCTGGAAATAGGAAATAGATTGTGATCATCGGGAATATATATGTAGACTGTGATCATCAGGAAAAAATGCAAAGCAACTGCACAAAGAAGCGATCCCTGATATTATCACTGTCTGACTAATAAGTTAAATAAATATTTGGGAAGAATCTGGACCTTCTGATGGTTGTAACATTATGTCCTAGGTCAAGTCTCTTGGCTTTTCTAAGTCTCAGTTTATTCCTTTGTGAAATATGATGAAAGATTTCCACTAAAACCTAGTTGCTAGATCATTTCTAAGGTTTCTTTCCGCTTCAGAATTCTCTAATTGTCATTAATGTTCTTTGTTTTAGCAAGAAACATTTCCCATAAAGCCATAGGGTTACCTTCTAATATCTTACCACCTTTAAAAAAAATTCAGTTTGTCTCTATGGAAAGGAGTAGGCAAAAGGGAACAGTGTGAAGATGCTCCATTGACTTCAGTTTGTGGTTGAGGCTCAACTACATGTATCAACCCTTAGAGTTGAAGGAATCTTAGATGTCACCCATTCTCACCTCCTCCCATTCAGTGCAGAATCTCCCATGTCATTGCCTTTTTGAAAATTGAAAAAATGTGTCAAGACTTGTTAAGATAATGTCACCCAACGTTATAATTCAGGGCTTCTCAAACCTCTGTAGTCTTGACATTTTGGGCTACATAATTCTTTTGCTGTGAGGGACTGTCCTGTGTATCGTAGGATGTTTAGCAGCATCTCTGGCACCCATTAGATGCCAGTAGTAAGCGCCAGTTGTGACAACTAAAAATGTCTACAGACATTACCAAATGTTCCCTTGGGGGACAGTCACCCCGCCTCAACTCCTGTTGAAACCAGATGTAATTCAAACACAAGTCTTGTGGCCTTGTACAGAAATACCGTAACGTATTTCAATAAATGGATGAATTGCTGTGTTGCTAGCAGCTTTTTCACCACCTTCCAATGTGGCCACCCTCACACATTTACCTTTATGCCTCCTGCTTTCTCACTGCCTTGTTGCTATGCCTGGAAACGCTCAAGATGTTGCTGAAGGCTGACAAGCATTTCAGAGACAATATAATAATAATCATAATTGCTCACATTAACCCAGCCCTTGATATGTGCCAGGCATGGTTCTAAATGCTTTCCGTGGATGATCTTACTTAATCTTCATTAAGAATCCCATGAGAGGTGCTTTGATTCTCCCCATTTTAGAGATGGGGAGGATCTTACAGAGGTAGACTCACACTCACGTTCTGTTCTCTCAACTGGGATGTGATGGAGCTGAGGTTGGTTGGTAGGTCATCTGACTCCAGAATCCATATTCGGAACCCCCACAGGAAACTGCCTTCCTCAAATGGGATCTTGATATTAACAGGAGGGAATGATCTAAAACAGTGGTTCTCAACCTTCCTAATGCCTCGACCCTTTAATATAGTTCCTCATGTTGTGGTGACCCCCAACCATAAAATTATTTTTGTTGCTACTTCATAACTGTAATTTTGCTACTGTTATGAATCGTAATGTAAATATCTGATATGCAGGATGGATTTAGGCGACCCCTGTGAAAGGGGTAGCGACCCACAGGTTGAGAACCGCTGACTAAAACATCATCTCATTCAATTATAGAATCATGTCTGCAACTAGAAAGGCTAGCAACTGTGAGGTTGGCAATTGTGTTCAGTTGAAATAATGTGCTTTCTCCCTTTTGTTGTTCTTCTCTCTGTTATTCAGATTATTCAGAAATAGCTCCAAGGTGATAACCCTGGGGTCAGGGTTGGGTAAATTAGGGGAGAGGGGCTCAGGGGAAGGGAAGGATGGCGAAAAGGAGGAAACAATGAACGAGACGGTCCTTTTTCTATTAAGTCCTCACCATCATCTAAACCTTAGATGTCTCTTCTATCACTGAACTTAAAGTTGTCATATTTTTATCAACTCCTTCCTTCTGCGTTCTTCTTGGCCTGCCCTTTCATTCTTTCATTATGCATGCTGTTTTTATACTGTAGAGGCAGTAGGAAGTGGTGTACCTTTGGTAAAGGGGAAAAGAGGGATGTAAATGGCCATCAAATAGGCTTATTGATGGGTAAGAATGACTCCTTGCCAATGACTATTAAGCTTGAAAATCAAAGGCAAGCTCTAAGAAGTTTGACTGTTGCCTCTAAGACACTATATCAACAAATCCACAGGCCTGGTGGCTGCCAGTGAGTAGAGCCCTGGTTTTGCAAGCTTCTGAGTTTGGTTATGACAGTGGTTCTCAAACTTTGGTGAGCATCAGAATAATCTACAGGATCTGTTAACACACGCACTGCTGGTCCCCACCGCCAGAGTTTCTGATTCAGTGCTTCTGGGCTAGGGTCAGAGAACTGGATTTCTAACAGGTTCCCAGGTGAAGCTAATGCTGCTGGTCCAGGACCAAAGTTTGAGAGCCACATGGTTAAGACCTAAATAAGTAAAGCTCACAACCTGAGCTTATTTTTAAATAAAAGAGATCTTATGTTTAAGATAACTGAGCATTTGGATTTACGAGAAGCAATGGATAGAGCAAGATTAAAAGAACAATAAATGCTAAGGACTAGTTGACATCTCTCAGTAAGCATCTAAGCTTTGCCTCTCATTTTGAATTTCAGAAAAACCTTTGCTTTTTCTACTTCGGATTAATTTGATCTTAGATCTTTCCATTCTCTCTACCTCTACCCATCCCCCACTGCTACCTCAATCTGAAAGATAAAATCCCTCATTAATCACAGTATAATCCAAATAAAAAGTCCTTTAATATCTTATCTACTGCCAGATAAATTCTGACTAGCCCCCTGTATGTTATCTGTCCATCCAGTTTTTGTTTCCTATGTAGTTGCTCCGTATTTCTTCCTCTTTCAAATCAATATTAGCACCATAAAGAAACCACAGAAACTCAAATCAGACATTTATGTGTAACTAATTAAATTTTAAAAATTTTAATCTGAAAAGGTTTCCTTTAAAACCAAATTTCAAACTCAACCAATCCTCCTCCTTGTATAAAAAAGGTTTTAAATAGATTTTATTTTTCACAGAAGGGAAATTTTGGTTCAATGTAAAATTTACCAGAGAGTAGAGTTCCCGTACACCTCCTGCGCCAACATGTGCAAAGTCTCCCTTACTACCAACAAAGGAAGGGTTTTTATTATTTTTTTTGTTAATCCTCACCAGAGGATATTTTTTCATTGATTTTCAGGAAGAGTGGAAGCGAGAGGGAAGGACAGAGAGAAACATCGATGTGAGAGAAACACTGATTGGTTGCTTCCTGCACGAGCCCTGACCAAGGCCTTCTCGGGGGAGGAGCCTGCAACCAAGGTACATGTCCTTGACCGGAATCAAACCCGGGATCCTGTGGTCCGCAGGCCAACACTATATCCACTGAACCAAACCAGCTAGGGCTGGAGTGGTACATTTTTTAAAATTGATGAACCTACATTGACATGTTAATATCACTCAAAGTCCACAACTTGTCATGGCCTGCCTAGCTCAGTGGTTGGAGCATAGGCCTGCACCCCAGAGCCTTGCAGGTTTGATTCTCCGATCAAGGTCACATACCTTGGTTGCAGGTCTGATCCCTTCCCCCCCCCCCCCCCCCCATTCAGTGTGTGGGCAGGAGGCAACCAACCATTGTGTCTCCATCACATTGATATTTCTCTCTCTCTCTCTCTCTCTCTCTCTCTCTCTCTCTCTCCCCTTCCTCCCTATCTTCCACTCTGTGTAAAAAATCATTGGGAAAAATATTCTCACTCTTCAGGTGAGGATTTTTAAAAAAGCCCACAACCTACATTAGGATTCACTCTTGGTGTTGTCCTATGCATTTTGACAAACATTTAATGACATGTACCATCACTACAGTATCATACAGAATAGTTTCTGCCCTAAAGAACGTCTATTCTCCACCTACTTATCAGTCCTCTTTTCTAACCCCTGGAACTCACTGATCTTTTTACTGTCTCCATGGTTTTGCCTTTTCCAGATGTCATATAGTGGGTATCCTACAGTTAATAGCCTTTTCAGAGGGCCCTTTTATGCAGTTGGTAATATGCATTTAAGTTTTTTCCATGTCTCTTCATGGCTTAATGGCCCATTCATTTCAGTGTGGAATAATAGTCTATTGTCTGATTGTACTATATAGTTTATCCATTAGCCCACTGAAGGACATCTTGGCTGCTTCCAAGTTTTGCCAACCCATCCTCTTGAAGCCCATTCTCCAGATCACCACACATACATCATCAAAACTGCCCGACATCTGACTCACCACTGTCCTGGACCAATCCTAGGGCTAAGAATGCAGAACTTACTATTCTCAAGATCATACTTTTTACTCTAAGAACGCTCAACTTTTCTTTCTTCTTGAGAACACTTCTGGGCTAGTTGTGTTTCTGGTTTGCAAACCTTAAGACCCTTGAATAAATCTATCATGAATTTTGAGCCAAAGCCTCCAGATTGCTTTTGAGTTCATTCAACAGCTGCTATAGACATCCATGTAGAGTGTTTTGTGTGGACATTATTTTCAATTTATCTGAGTAAATACCAAGGAGCACAATTGCTGTATCCTGTGGCACGAGTATGTTTAGGTTTTCAAGAAACTGCCAAACGGTCTTCCAAAGTGGCAGCAAAATTCAGCATTCTCACCAGCAACGAACGAGTTTCTGTTGCTCCACATCCTCCACAGCATTTGATGTTATCAGTGTTCTGGGTTTTCACCATTCTAGTAGGCATGTAGTGGTATCTCATTATTTTAATTTCCATAGTGACATATCATATTATTGCTGGATTTTTATATCTTCACTCGGTCTGAAAATCCTCTAAATTTTTTAAATTGTGGTAAAATACACATAACACATCTTAACCATTTATAAATGTACAGTTTAGTTGTGTTACATACATTCACATTGTGGTACAACCAATCTCCAGAACGTTTATATCTGTGAAATAACAACTTCTAATTTCCCATTCTCCATGGCTCCTGGAAACCACCATTTTACTTTCTGTATCTATAAATTTGACTATTCTAGATACCTCATATAAATGAAATTTAGAGTATTTTTAAAATATTTATTGTTGAGGTTATTACAGATGTCCCTCTT
>NW_005362269.1:185896-223737 GCF_000412655.1 Myotis brandtii | reverse complement strand
CCTGCCCCAGGCCTTCACCACCTTATTGTCTGTGTCCATAGGTAATGCATATATGCATATAAGATCTTTGAATCTCTTCCCACCTCACACCCCCCTTCCCTCTGAGAATCGTCAGTCTGTTCCATTTCCATGCCTCTGATTCTATTTTATTCACCGGTTTATTCTGTTTATTAGATTTCTTATTTGTTTATTTTGATTTTTTACATTCAATTATTGATAGGTATGTATTTGTTGCCATTTTGTTGTTCATTTTTTTATCTTTTTCTTCTTCCTCTTCTTAAAGAATACCCTTCAGTGTTTTATATAATACTGGTTTGGTGATGATGAACTCCTTTAGCTTTTTCTTGTCTGTAAAGCTCTTTATCTGACCTTCAATTCTAAATTATAGTTTTTCTGGGTAGAATTTTGGCTGTAGGTCCTTGCTATTCATCACTTTGAATATTTCTTTTTACTCCCTTCTGGCCTGCATAGTTTCTGTTGAGAACTCATTTGACAGTCGTATGGGCATTCACTTGTAGTTAACTGTTTTTTCTCTTGCTGCTTTTAAGATACTCTCTTTGTCTATAGCCCTTGGCATTCTAATTATGATGTGTCTCGGTGTGGTTCTCTTTGGGTTCCTCTTCTTTGGGACTCTCTGTGCTTCCTGGACTTGTAAGTCTATTTCTTTCACCAGGTGGGGGAAGTTTTCTATCATTATTTCTTCAAATAGGTTTTCAATATCTTGCTCGCTCTCTTCTTCTGGCACCCCCATGATGTGAAGGTTGATATGCTGGAAGTTGTCCCAGAGGAGGCGTTCCCACCTCACACCCCCCTTCCCTCTGAGAATCGTCAGTCTGTTCCATTTCCATGCCTCTGATTCTATTTTATTCACCGGTTTATTCTGTTTATTAGATTTCTTATTTGTTTATTTTGATTTTTTACATTCAATTATTGATAGGTATGTATTTGTTGCCATTTTGTTGTTCATTTTTTTATCTTTTTCTTCTTCCTCTTCTTAAAGAATACCCTTCAGTGTTTTATATAATACTGGTTTGGTGATGATGAACTCCTTTAGCTTTTTCTTGTCTGTAAAGCTCTTTATCTGACCTTCAATTCTAAATTATAGTTTTTCTGGGTAGAATTTTGGCTGTAGGTCCTTGCTATTCATCACTTTGAATATTTCTTTTTACTCCCTTCTGGCCTGCATAGTTTCTGTTGAGAACTCATTTGACAGTCGTATGGGCATTCACTTGTAGTTAACTGTTTTTTCTCTTGCTGCTTTTAAGATACTCTCTTTGTCTATAGCCCTTGGCATTCTAATTATGATGTGTCTCGGTGTGGTTCTCTTTGGGTTCCTCTTCTTTGGGACTCTCTGTGCTTCCTGGACTTGTAAGTCTATTTCTTTCACCAGGTGGGGGAAGTTTTCTATCATTATTTCTTCAAATAGGTTTTCAATATCTTGCTCGCTCTCTTCTTCTGGCACCCCCATGATGTGAAGGTTGATATGCTGGAAGTTGTCCCAGAGGAGGCGGGGTCTTAGGAAATCACCAGGGCAGAGCAAACAGAAATGGTTGCCAGTCAGCCCTGCGACCCATGGGGGAGATCCCAGCATAGGAACGAGGATCCCTGCGAGCACCTCAGTCTGGAAGAAAGCCAGACAATCCAGTTCCTCCTCGTATGTGTCTGTGTCCCCCAGAGCCTCGCCCTGGTGCTGGAGCTCAGAGGAAGTGGGACCCTGTAAGTTCAGTTCGTGGTTCCGGTCTTTTAAGAGGAACGACTGGGTCTCCAGCAGCCTCTGTGTCACTGAGCCCCAATCTGCGTAAAGCTCTTTATCTGACCTTCAATTCTAAATTATAGTTTTTCTGGGTAGAATTTTGGCTGTAGGTCCTTGCTATTCATCACTTTGAATATTTCTTTTTACTCCCTTCTGGCCTGCATAGTTTCTGTTGAGAACTCATTTGACAGTCGTATGGGCATTCACTTGTAGTTAACTGTTTTTTCTCTTGCTGCTTTTAAGATACTCTCTTTGTCTATAGCCCTTGGCATTCTAATTATGATGTGTCTCGGTGTGGTTCTCTTTGGGTTCCTCTTCTTTGGGACTCTCTGTGCTTCCTGGACTTGTAAGTCTATTTCTTTCACCAGGTGGGGGAAGTTTTCTATCATTATTTCTTCAAATAGGTTTTCAATATCTTGCTCGCTCTCTTCTTCTGGCACCCCCATGATGTGAAGGTTGATATGCTGGAAGTTGTCCCAGAGGAGGCGGGGTCTTAGGAAATCACCAGGGCAGAGCAAACAGAAATGGTTGCCAGTCAGCCCTGCGACCCATGGGGGAGATCCCAGCATAGGAACGAGGATCCCTGCGAGCACCTCAGTCTGGAAGAAAGCCAGACAATCCAGTTCCTCCTCGTATGTGTCTGTGTCCCCCAGAGCCTCGCCCTGGTGCTGGAGCTCAGAGGAAGTGGGACCCTGTAAGTTCAGTTCGTGGTTCCGGTCTTTTAAGAGGAACGACTGGGTCTCCAGCAGCCTCTGTGTCACTGAGCCCCAATCTGCACTGGTTTTTACAGCCTGTAGTTCTTACTGCCCGTAGGGACTTCTTTTCCCAGCTCTAGGACCCTGGGCTGGGGGTCTGGTGTGGGGCTGGGACCCCTTGCTCTTGACAGGCAGCCTCCGCAGAGATGATCTCCCTCCGGATTAAAAAAGCGGCCCACGTGGGTGCCGGGCCAGCCCGTTCTGCACCTCCACACCGCCTACCAGTCTCAGTGTGCTTTCTTCTTTACTTCTCTAGTTGTAGGACTTCCATTCAGCCAATTTTCCAGCAGTTCTGGATGATGGTTCTGTATTTGAGTTGCAATTTTGATGTGGCTGTGGGAGGCGGTAGTACAAGCATTTACGAACGCCACCATCTTCAAAATTATCTATCTGACATAGATAATTTTACAAAACTAATATAATCTCTCTTCCATTTCAACATTTAAAAATAATTTATGGAAATGACAGGCTGGGAAATTACCATTTGAGATAACATTTATAAGTTCCCAGGACTTTCACATATGTTATCTTATCTGAACTTCACGAGGAATAGCAGGTCTGTAAGACAGGTGGGCTGGATATCTTAACCACATTGAGCAGCTGGAGACCTGTGGTTTATGGAAGCAAAATGAGGAACCTAGAGTCACATGGTGCTAAGAGCAAATTGGGCCTTGATGAAAAAAAAAAAAAAAAGTATCTTCCTTCAAGTTCCAGAAGACATTCTATAGGTTTTGAGGAGCCACAGGAATATCTAGTTAATACAATTGCACCGGAAATGTTGAAATAGGAGACTGTTGAGATCTGGATCCTTTACAGCAGTAGTTCTCAACCTTGGCTGCACATTAGAATCACCTGAGAATCTTTTTAAAATCCTGATTTCTGGGCCTCATCCTCCCGAAATTCTGTTTCTTTGTTACTAATGTTGTGGCCCCACCCCATAACAAAGAAACAGAATTTCTGGAGGATGAGGCCCAGAAGTCAGGATTTTAAAAAGATTCCCAGGTGATTCTAATTGCAGCCAAGGTTGAGAACCACTGCTTTACAGCAAGCAGGTCAAACTCAAAGGCTAACACGGGCCAAATAAACAAGGTTTAAGTTTATGTGGGCTACAAAAAAACAAAAACTTCAATTTTCATAGAAACGTAGGTTTATTTCTATAGAGACATGCTGAATACAAAGGGCTGAAATAAATGAGTAATCAGTAACATAAAATAATAGAACATTTTAATAAAAATTATTTTTTCTTGAACAACTTACCAGACACTGAATAACTACACAAATTAATAAGCGTAATGCACATAAACCTATTTTTCTCATTCTCCGAATGCGAAATATTTCCTGTTGCACACACCAAACAAGTCAGTACAAGACTAATGACGTGGCAGTCGACTGCTAAAATTTTCGCTGCTAGTATTAGTGGAGAGAAATGGTGTGCTGGCGCGTAAGACGCGTAAGGGAAACGAATACAACATGATTATAGTAGTCAGTCATTAGCGAACGTTGTAGTTCGTTATTAATAATTATGTACTAGTATAACAGGATATTGTAAGAATTAAGTTACGTAATTTTTATTAAAATGTTTCTTACATACCGTTATATTGGCTGGGCCACAACAATATTCATTGTGGGCCATGTGCGGCCCGTGGGCCCCGAGTTTGACATGCTTGCTTTACAGGATAACTTAGTGCTTAAAAGTCTGGACTCTGAAGCCACTTCCTGGCATAACCTTGGACAGTGTCTCCTTCCTATGCCTCAGTTTCGTCATTTGTGAAGTGGGGACAGTTGCAGCACTCCTTCACAGCGTGATGTGAAGGTGACATGAGGTAACATATGTGAAAAGTTTGGTACTTAGCATGTGTCCAACAGATATCAGTTACAGAAATGTGTCACTGTTCTCTCCTGCTTCCTCGCCAGGATTCTTCTCTTGTGGTTAAATAGGCCACTTTGAAATCTGTGGGTATAGTTTTCTCCTGTTCCTGAGAGGTTTGTTTGGGAACTGTCAAGAGACTGAGATTGTGGGTAGCAGCCTTTTGGGGTCAACATCTTATTAATCCAGCGAAGATGCAGATTCTGCTCAAGAATTCCCATTTAAGCTGTAAATAGCCTATTGGCCTGCGAGAGATCACAGGGATGCTTAATTGGCTATGATAATCAGCACATGATAATCTGAAGCAGAGAGTTCTGTAAAAACTGTTTTCTAATCCAGGAGGCTCAGAGGACATAGAAAAGAGTGAGGCCAGAAGAGGTAAAATGCTGGCACAGATTTTTCCCTTGATATGCATAGCAAATTCTGTACTCCAGGTCTTCCAGCCAATGAAGCACTTAAACAGATATGGGAAACTATTAAAGAGGATTTCAGAGGGATGTGTCCACCTGGGTGGATTGTACTCTGTGCTTGCGGTGTTTCCCAAACTGCTCTCCGTGAATCGTTTGCACCAGAATCCCTGGGACATTTATTTGTTAAAATGCAGATTCCTGAACCTGCTGATTCAGAAAATCTGCAGTTTTGCAGGTGACTTTTAGGCATTCTCGTGTTTGAGTACCACTGCTGTTTGTAACAGAATTCTGTAGGGTTCAAAACTTTGAAGACAATTTAGATGGAATGCAAATTTTGGTTTGACCTGTCCCCAATTCCAGGCCTCTGAAATCAGTGGTGACAAAACCGTTTGTGCATTCTCAGGCTCAGCTCTCGGAGGCCTCTTCTGTAGAGAAGAAAAATAACTTTTGTAACCCAGCCCAGAGCAGGGGAGGTCAGCCCCAGGTGCATAGCTGCCTTCGTGGAGAAGCAGAGTGGGAAACATCAGCCTCCAGTGCCTGGGGCACTGCCGAGCTGGAGACCGCCTTGTTACAACAGCTGGCCAACATTATATTGTGAACTCGCTGGGCACCTGCTTTATAGGTATTCACTCTCATTGACTTTTTTTTGCAATAACCTTGTGAAGTTAGAATTATGCTTATCCCGTTATATAGATGAGGCCACTGAGGCCAAGAAAAGCAAATAATTTGTCCAAGGGCATACTGATAATTGATAGGCTGAGGACTGATCCCAAGGCTGTGCTTTGAATCAGGGGATGGCACATTTTCTGACCAGATACCTGATTTTCTATGACCAGCAAGCTAAGTTTTTACGTATTTTATTTGTTAAAAAAAAAAATCAGAAGAAGAATATTTCGTAACAAGTGAAAGCTATATGAGATTCAAATTCGGTGTCCATAAATGCATTTTACTGGAAAACAGCCATGCTCATTCATTTGCGTATAGTCTGTGGCTGTTTGCGCACTGCAACAGCACTTTGGAATAGTTCTGATACTGACCTCATGCTCTGAAAAGCTTAAAATATTTGCTAAATGGCCCTTTGCAGAAAAAAAGTGTGTCAACGTCTGCTTTAACCACAATGCCAGTGCTTCCCAAACTTCAATCATTTCAGTACTTCCTTTGTGATTCATGCCACCGTCTCTTGCCATCAAGAGCATTATCTGCATAGCACTTTTCTTCAAATCAGTGAGTTTCCCTTAAATAAATGTTATTTTACAAAGAAACAAAAAGGGAAGTGAAAACCAGTACCTACTACAAGCAATAGAAGATAACTGTACTAACAAATGCAACACACACAAAAACTGTGTCTCAGATTTTAACTAAATAGTTGGAGCCGATACTGTCACTGTTCCTCCCATTTTCCTGCAGACCCCCTCACCATTTGTGTGTAGCATCCTCACTTCCAATGCTGACCCCCCCACCATTTTTGGAGGACTACCCTCATTCTGCTGGAATCAGCTTTGCTCACAAGTATCATTAGCTGGAGGTGCCTGGGAATCTGTGTCCTGCTGTGGACAGCCCTTAACCAATTAATGATGGGTGTGGGAGTATCAATACTACCTCAGTTCCCTCCTTACTTGTCTAGGATAATTCTGAGGCATATGTTTTACATGGTTTCTCAGAGCTTCCACTCGGGATTAAGCTTCAGTGGCTTGATCATATATCCCTCATTGGATGCCTTTCATTCCCTTCCCTGTATCCTTACTTCTCTGCCAGTGTATCTGCACCTGCCAGATAAACTATGCACATTTATTCAACCCTCACCCCAAGATCTGCTTCTTGGGGAGGCCCCAGTTAGACAATAGTGTTTCTCACAAAAGACTATGAACATGAGACTGGTTTTGTTTTTTTTTAATACATTTTTTTTTATGGATTTCAGAGAGGAAGAGAGAGGGAGAGAGATAGAAACATCAAGATGAGAAAGCCCGGGACCCTTCAGTCCACAAGCCGACACTCTATCCACTGAGCCAAACCAACTAGGGCGAGACCTGTTTTGTTTTTTTATCAAAGGGAGATTAGTGGATCAGGAAGGATTCTAAGATAAGCTCACAGTTATGTGAGTCCTTTTCTTCATTGTAAATAACTGATTAAAATAGAAAGTGAAAAGAGAATACATTTTTCACCATAAGATCCAATCGTACTTAATGTTTCATCCACCTACTGCCTAATGACAACCGCTTTCTTCAGTGACAGGAGAGCCTTGGGAAATTGACATTTTACCTTCAAGAGTGGTCCCCAGACCAGCAGCATCAGCAATACCTGGGAACGTGTTCGAGATGCACATTCAGCCCTCTGAACCTACCAACTCAGAAACTCGGGGTCGGGGGTGGGGGGGGGCAACCATTGTGTTTAACAAGCCAGGGGGGATTCTTATGCTCGCTCACACTTAAGGACCTCTGCTTTACAATAAAGAGCCGCTTATTTAGTTCTGCTCTCATTGCACTCCTGCGTTTCATCAGAAATTGGAATCCTCCCAGTCTTGCTTCCTCCCCTCAAACGTGACTGACTGAGGGTTTCCCGGCTTCTCTTTGAGCCTCCCACTGAGTCTCCCACTGAGGTAACCTTGTGACAAGTCAATAATTGGACAGCTCTGCTGTTGGAGGATCTACTTTGAGTCACAAACTCTTTAGACACTCATCTCTCCTTTGAAGACACAAAGACAAGGCCAATTCCTTCTCTAATTATCAAGTAGAACTTTCATACCACCTCATGTCTGTCACTGGACAGATACTGATCATGTACTGTGTCTCTGCATAGAACCTATAGCGAAATTCAGAGTAAGATGTTCACCAAGTGATCAGAAAAGACAAATACATAAATAAATACCTCCTGAAACTTCTCTTTTTCTTAGTTATTTTGGGGAAAAAGTTAAAAGCCACTTTGTATCCTAATTGTACATATCAGCCTGGTGGTCCCATAAGTACAACTGAATTGGCATCTGTTTGGATTTTCACTTACGGAAATAAAATGGATGTAAGCATGTCCAAACCTATAGAGACTTTTTATAAAAATGTATGTATGTTGAACAGAGGCTATGCCTGGAAGCAAGATGTCAGCAGACTGAAAAAAATCTTCTTAGAATGACAGTTTGCAGCTTCTTTTATGCATTTGGAATTAAGGAGAGAACATAAAAAAGAGTCCATGAAGGTGAGAGGAAATAAAACTGGAATTGGATTACTGGGTAGTTAAGATGCTATGCTCCCTTGAAGGTGGTTTCTCTCCTGAGGGGTCTGAAAAGAGACATTTCGAAGGTGTGCCTACCTAGAGGCACAGGAACAATAGGCAGGACTTGTTTAAGGCACAAACATTTTTTTTCAATAAAGAAGTTATATGCCTGGGGTGTGACTACTCATCATGACCAGCCTAGTTAAGAATTTATGATCAGGTCATCCTGTGAAGTTACTTTTCATAGAAACCCTTACTGTTCAATCTAAAGGTTCAAGGAGCAAGACATACAGGCAGTTCCTCTGGAACGGTAGCTCCTCCCCCATTTTGAAGTGGCTCCATTTATGTCATTTTTCACAGAGCTAACAAAAAATATAAATTATTGAGACAGCATCCTACAATTGCCAAACACTTTCCGGGAAACAAAGCTCAAGTAAATAGACAAGGAGGGGAATGTATTCTTCTATGTTAGTGAGAATTTGCACAGTTGTAATTTTTCAGGTGACCTAAGAGTTGTTTTTACGGTGAAGTTTACAAGGAAATCATGATCACCGTGGAATGTAGACTACTGGGGATGTTTGTGTGTTTGATCCTGGTGAGATTGTGTGTTTTTGTGCATATGGCCAATGGTGGGTTAGGGCAATGAGGTAATGAGGTTTACAAGAAGCACCTGAACTCTTATCAAACATCTGGCCTTATTGAGTACACATTACGTTGCTCTTACTTTTGACTCACCTGTTCAGAAATGTCTGTGATCAATGCCTGTGGGAGACAGTGTAAGTGAATTGAGCATGTATCCATTTTTTAAAATTGGAAAATGATTCAAAACACTTTGGGGGTTTTTCCCCTGGGGATATAAAAGAAATAACATGGACTATCACAGTCCTACAATGTTAGCATTGGAAGAAATCCTAGTCACTAAAATCACAGTTCTCATTTACGTAGACACCCTTACACACTTACCCACATGCTGCCTAAATGCCTCCGATGATGAGAAACTCACCTCTTTGAAATTTCCTTTAACTTCTGCAAAGCTGTAATTGAAATTTCTGCCTTTGCTCCCCCTGCCCAACACCCTCTAGCTGAGTCCATTTTACAGTTGGGGAAATTGAGATCCAGATTGGTGACCACACTTGTGAAAGGGAGCGGAGTTTGCCACTCTGGCATAACAGTTATTCTAGGTTGACTATTTTTAAGAAGCAGCAGACAAAGGAAAAGCTCTGAAAATTGAGTATAAGTTCCCTTTGTAAGAGACATTTATGTTTATAAGGGAAATCTCCATTTGTAAGTGTGTCTCCCTCTTGGTACCAGGAACAGAAGGAGGACTCTAAAAGTCTGGAAACTTACCAGTGGAGGAAGAAAGAACTTCATTTGCATAAAGGCCTTACCTTTGTTTACCTTGCTATTTTTGGTAACCCCCCAAAACTGTTCCCAAGCCCAACTAACATCTTCTTTTGTCTTTAGCTGGAAATGTTATTTAAGGTGGTGGCTTGGACCATTTGGAGAGTTACTTGTATATTACTCAGGATCTGGGCCTCTCCCATGCATACAGGAAGTATACATGTTGTTAAACTTGTTTGCCTTTCTCCTGTTTATCAGTCCAGTCTTTTATTACTGGAGGGAAAAGTACTTTCCTCCCCCACACTCGCTTAAGAATGAAAACAGTGAGTTAGTAGCAGGGTTGGGCTGGGAACCCAGGCCCAGTAACTCCTAATCCAGTGCTCCTACTCCATATCAGGCTTCCATCCTCAATTTAGATAAATAATGTTTTACTTATTCCTGACACTTGTCCAACAAAGGTATTGAAATATGCCCTTTGATGTAGAAATGTAACCCATGTAGGCATATATGGTCAATAAAGAAACATGGTCAATCCATGCACAGTTATGCATGAATATCCGCTCATGCAGCCAAAAGGGGGGAAAAAAAGCACAAAACAAAGTACAGCGAAGCAAACATAGGTTATGATATAGCTCCAGGTTGGTAGGTGTTGGTACTGTACCAAACTACACTGAAATTTGACTTCAATAGGTGAGTCCTGTGCTCACACTTCTTATAATAGAGATGCAGCTACACACCTTCTGTTAACCATTAACGACTGTTCCACAGCAATCTTTCCGAGTATTCTGAATCAAAGGACAAGGGTAGAGATGGGGTGCACTTACCTTTTGGATTTGCCCTTTAGATGCATAAACCAGAAAGTTAAGGGTTGGAATAAGCATTGGGTGGCATACATAAGATACTCTTTTCCTCCTCCTTCTTCTTTTTAAAGGGAAGATCAGAGTCTGAATGTACTCATCAAGGAGAAGAAGCTCCAAGAAATCTGATAGGGCTCTTTGTTGCTGTAGCTTTACTTTGAATAATTCTAGTGGCTTGAGCTTGTCCAAGCCTTGAAAGTTACTGAGACCTTCATTTGAATTTGACATGGTAGAAGGGTTTGACTCCCTTCTCAACCCCTTTCCCAGGACTCCCAGGGCTTTCCATGTTCTTTTTCTAGTTATTATCTAGGATCGTTTTTATGAAGGGGACCAACATGGAGGGTATCACTCCTTGTCCCTTAAACCAGGTTGTTGGATATAGCATGACTATCACTAAAACACGAGCACGTGCGCGCGCGCGCGCACACACACACACACACACACACACACACACACACTATGGTTTAATTGAATTCCAAACTGACAACTTTAGAAGTGACACAGCTTGTACCTGAGCGTAGGAGATGCTCTCAGTTGATTTAATTAACTAGGTGGTGTTTTCTTACGATGCTAGAAATATAAGTATGCAAAATAAAAGCGCTGGTTCCTTGCAAAGCCCTCTCACTCTATGCAGTCTTCCTAACAAGAGGTGTTCCTGTAATCGTGCCTCTGATTAGTTATCTCTGGTGAGCAAGGCAGAAAATAGTGGCTGGTGAGCAATTAATCAAATCAGGATCACCAGCTTCTCTTTTGTTACTGTTTCTTTCTCTCTGACCAATGCATGCTGTTTCACTGGCTTGCTAAATGGCAATCATTTTAATTTGTTCACTGGGTTTAGATGAGCAAAATATAACAGCATATACTGTGATTGTTAAAAACTAAATTAACTGAGCAAATTTGAAGATCTAATTGGTATTATTAAATGATTCATGACGATTCAAGTTGGTCTCGGTAATGACGACTTTTCGTTGGCTGAGCTGTAACATTTTCCATTGGCTGGGCTTGTTGCTGAGCAAGAAGAAAATCTTCCTTCCTCTTACAGGGGTACTAAAGTAGATATATCTTCCTGTTTGGGGTAAAGCATGAGAGCTCCCTCTGTTAGCCTTCTCAACGCCAATTTTAATTGAGATTTCCTTCATTAGCTTCCCACATTATGACTAGATGAGGTTTTCCCCAAGTTGTATCATTTTCAAATGCATTTCCAGTGAGGTGAACTTTAGTTAGCTTTTAACTGGGTTTCCTTAGTTACAGGTTTTTTTCCTTCTAATCTGTATACAAATACAATATTGATTTCCTAGTATATTACGCAGGATTCTTTTGGTTGCAGATAATGGCTGGAACCCAAGTAAAACTGGCTTACAGAGGAACAAAAGGAATTTGTTGGCTCATTCAAGTATAAAACTGTTTTAAGACACTGCTGAATCTTAAGCCTCAAACTATGTCATCAGGTCACTGTATTCTGTATGCTGCAACTCTGATTTCCTTTGGGTTAGCTTCATTCTCAGGTTCTCCCCACAAAGTGGCAATGATGATCACCAATAACTTCAAACGGAAGGTCTATCAGTTTAGCAACATCAGGGGAAAGAGACTCTTCCTAGCCAAAATCCCAGGTGTAGCTTTTACTAGTCTAGCTGATGAGCTAATTAACTATGGCCAGGGAATGGACTCTTCTGATTGGCCAGTCCTGGTCATATGCTCGTGACTAGAGCTAGGGATTGAGGCAGGGGAGGGGTAGTTCTGCAAATGAAAATCAAGGCACTGTTTCCTGAGAAAGAAGGCATCGATGATTACAGCAAGTGTCCACTTTCATCAGGAGATTCCCTTGCTCTTGTGGGAGGAAGTGTGATATGATGAGAAGAACTATGCAAGACAAAGCTTGAGTTTTGGAATTCGCAGCCCTGTATTCTATTCCCACTTTGGTCAAGGGCCAGCTGTGAGACTTTGGCAAGTCAATTAACCTCTTTGATCTTTAGTCTCTTCATCTAACAATAGAGATAAAAACTCAGAGGTTGGAAGAGAAGGAAAAGGGATAGTGTTTGGCACTTGTTAACACTTCATAAAGGGTAACTTAATAAAACGAAATGGTTTTCGCATGTTTTAAAATCATAGTATTGTACTCTGGGATGACTCATACATTACCTCCCAGTGAGAAAGTCACAAATTCTCAAACCTCAGTTTCCTCTTTTGCAAAATGAATTAACTACTTAGATGACTCAACAAATATCTGTGAAGAGAATGTATCAGACATTTTTCTAGACACTGAGGCTATATGTAATAGTGATCAAGATATAACTAGGCGCTCTTGAAACATTCTAATGAGAGAGACAGATCACTAATAAAGGAGCAATTGAGTATTATATAATTTATGTGCTAGTAAGATAAAATAGAATGGATAAAGAGGATAGCAACTTACAGAAAACGAGGTCTGAAATTTTACTTTGATTATCAAGGAGATTCCGTGGGAAGTGTCGTTTGAGCAGTGTCCCTGAGGCCCTGAGGGGTGATCCACATGGGAGCATTCTAGGGAGAAGCAACAGTAAGTGAAAAAGCCCTGAGGTGAGGGCCTACTTTCATGGTCAAGGAAAATAGCAAAACCCCTGAGCTTGAGGGCAGCTGGGGTAGGCCATCAATAAAGTTGAGATTGGAGAGGAGCTGGGGCCAGATCATGTCAAGTCTGGTTGGCCATGATTTGAGTTTGGATTTTATTCTGTGTGACAGAACGCCACTAGAATTTTATGCAGGCAAGAAATGATCTGACTTACATTTTAAAAATATTATTCTGGCTACTGTGGGGAGAAGAGATGACAGTAGAGGAAGCAGGAGACCAGTTAGGAGGGTGGGAAGGTATTCCAGGGAAGGGAGATGGTTCCTTGCTGGGGCCGGGGTGCTGGTTCTGGATGTAATGAGAAATAAACAGGTTAAGAAATCATTTTTAAAATAGAGAGAATGAGTTTGCTGATAGTTTGGTTGTAGGAGGTGAGAAAACGAGATAGCTTGGTCTCAGTAACTGGGTAAATGCTGGAACTATTTACTGACTTGGAGAACACTAGGGAGGAGGAGGTTTTTGTGTTGGGAGTGGGAAATGAAGAGTTCAGCGGGAAATGCTTTTTAGTCATCCAAGTTGTCATGTCTGGTAGGCGATACGAGTCTGGGAAAGGTCAAGACTCGAGCTATCGTTTTGGGAGCCTCCAGTGAATAGGTGGTATTTTAGGCCACGGAAATGGATGTGATCACTTTAGGAATGATTTTTAGATGGAGGAGGAAGGAGAATGGAGCCCTATCACTTCAGTTGTTAGGGCTTTGTATTTAAGTATTTCAAATAAAAGATTATTCCAAATTCAAAAGTGAAAGAGATAGAAGTGGACAGAGCTACTTAGGAGGTTGAGATCAGGGTCGGGGTTCAGAGACCGACCTGCAGGCTGAGCCTTTCCCACACCTGCCCCCGATCCTGTTAATCTTAGAGGAACAAATGAGATCTGCATCCTTCCAAGCTCTGGTGGTCTGCCACTCTCCTCTTGGCTGCCAAGCATGTGTGTTTGGTCCACCCCGACCAAAGCATCCCAGGTCCAAGGCCAAGTTTCATGGTTCTGTTATGTAGATAAACAGATTTACAGTTTTATCTTGGTTAGATTTGATTAGAAAACCAGCAGATGGAATTATAGAATGTCAGAGCTGGAAGTGAACCCAGATATCATCTCTTCCAATCCTTTCTGCTTTTGAGAAGTGGATGATGAAGCTCAGAACAAAAAAAGGGACTTGCTGAGGGTAACCCCAGAAGCAACAGACCAAGCTCTGCCACTGCATCCTCTGATGCCTCATGTTGTGGAACAAATGTGTTGAGAATCAGGAATTCTTCTGAATAACAAAACTGTGCAGTCAGTCTGCAGGGGTGGGCAAACTTTTTGACTCGAGGGCCACAATGGGTTCTTAAACTGGACCGGAGGGCCGGAACAAAAGCATGGATGGAGTGTTTGTGTGAACTAATATAAATTCAAAGTAAACATCATTACATAAAAGGGTACGGTCTTTTTTTTTTTTTTTAGTTTTATCCATTTCACGGCTGGTCTAGAGTCTATTTAGTGAGTATCAATGAATGTCCATCTGTTAAAGGGCATAAGGCCTTCTAAGAGACTATGCTGGAGGAACTTTTGATAGTTTGAAAGTCAATTCCCCTTCAACTTGGAGTTCTTAGTCTGGGTTCGTGGATGGGCCTCAAGGAATCATGAGCTCCCCAGAAAGTGTGTATGTATGTGTGTGCACATCTATTGTTTTCTGGGTAGAAGTTCTCAGGAGTTTACTAGTTTTTCTAAGGGATACATGATTACCCACCCTTGAAAAGGGTTTAAGAAAAATCTGGAAATCTTCATAGAACGCAAAGTGACTGACCATTGTAGGCAATGCACTGTTCTAATCATAGCAACATAGCTGCCTATTTGCACTAGCTAGTGGCCTAATGAAGATCTTATAAATGAGCTATTTCTGGGAAGAGCAAAAAAATAGCAAATAAACTGATTAACAGTAAAAGAAGTACCTGTATGTTTTAATCTCCAGGAGATTAGTAAAATATAAGAAAACTATTTACAACACTCAATGGTGTCATACCTCAGTATGCCAATAGCTTTTTGTTGTGGTATTGTTTATTAAATATTTACTGATACTCTTCCAAAGCCTTAATAAACAGGAAGCAATGACTGGCATTTTTTTCCTCTACCAAGGACTTGTTATTTTCCTACCTGATCATCTAACTTATTATTTATTCCCACATTATAGGACCCTGTGGGTACTGAAATCCAACTCACCCATGCCTATTTCCTGTAATGGACGAACTTGATGCTAATGTGAGGTATGTGACTGTCCTGTGTGTATTGTGCTATACATTATGGCCATTTGAACTATGAGGTCTCTGTAAGAGAGTTAATGGATGTGGATTTTCTTTCATATATAATCATGAGTGTGGTTCTGTTCGGTTATTAGTGTTTTTGTTTTCACTTCTGCTTAAAAAATTAATAAATATGGCTATAAATGTTTCGAGATGCCTATACTAAAAGTCTGCACTAAGGGAGATATGTTATATGAAAGTAGATACTCATCTCTGTAATAGGAAGAAAGAAGATGTATTTAATAGCATAAAATAACTTTATATCATTTATCTGTACAGCTAAACGTTGAATATACATTTAGCTATTTATAGCAGTTTCTCATTTGCCCACTTCTTTTTTCAACCAGCTCATTAGATTATGTGACATGATGGTTGCGTGGTATAGTTATATAAACCTAAATGCCTTTTGTTTTGTTTTCCTGCAATTTCCTGCTGCCCTTGGAGATCAAATAATAGAATGGTTCCTGGGGAAGTTATTTCTTTAAGGGTTTGCTGCAGTTTTATTCGGCACAACCAAATAGTGGGAGGAAATTGTATTCAATAAGGCGTAAGTGTTATGGGTTGGCATCGGAGGCTGAAGACTGGCCGGATATACCGATAGCTGGAAGATGTTCTAAAAAAATGCATTCCCAGAGTAATTGTAGGACAGATTCCTTCCCCTGAGACCTGTGGAAAAGCACATTTCAGGTACACAATGGGGACACTGTGCCCGTGTATTGCATGTAGTAGAATGCTGTGACAAAAGAGAGCTGTCCAATGTCTTCACAGAAACACTAGTGTAATGTGACGGGGCTTCCAAAGATGTACTAAACCCGGGAATTCCTTAAGGGTAGAATGTGTCTCACTCATAATCCCTGGCACATGGTGAGTACTTAGTACAGGGTTGTTGATCAGCCCGTCTTTGATGTTACCACACATATTTCAAATGGGGTTGAGTTCCATTACACCTTGATGTGCAAAGGGGCTCTGACTGCTCAGCAATAAAACATTTTACATTCGCAATAGAAGCATCATGGACTTTGTTATTTACCCAGCACTGACTTGGGGCAGAGCCTTTGGATTTTATTTTATTTTATTTTAATTTTGTTATTTACCCAGCACTGACTTGGGGCAGAGCCTTAGGATTTTATTTTATTTTAATATTTTTTTATTGATTTCAGAGAGGAAGGGAAGAGGGAGAGAGAGATGGAAACATCCATGATGAGAGAGAATCATGGTGGACGGCTGCCTCCTGCAAGTCCCCCACTGGGGATTGAGCCCACAACCCAGGCATGTGTCATTGTCCGGAATCGAACCTGGGACCTTTCAGTTCACAGGCTGATGCTCTATCCACTGAGCCAAACCAGCTCGGGCGAGCCTTAGGATTTTAATGCAGATTTTTTAGGTTGGTGCCATGTGTTTAATTTTCGTCTAAAAGTTTGTGACATTATTTTTGTCCCCAAAACGCACAGTGGAATCTAGAGAATTTCAATTTGATTTTAGTTCATCCAGAGGCCAAAGTGAGCAATATCAATGGTGAAAAGTTATGAAATTGTTTTAAGTTTTAGACACTTTATCAACCTGCATCCGTTGGTTAAAATGCACTTCTTTTGAGGTAATTCAGATAGTATGCTCCCTAACAGTTGTAGCTTTTCAACCTTTATTTATAGCAGCATTGGATTCTAATGGCAGAATACAATTCAATTAAGTGAGCATTAGCCTTGGGTGCTGTCTATCCTGTATTGCTCAGGATACAGGATGCTAATCACTCCCCAGAATCTTGTCTGTGGACCATCCTCTCTGTCAGATTCCTCGCCTGATTCCATCAACATGTGCTCATCCTCGCCCACTCCCCATCTCCACCCACAGTATTGGAAACATGCAAATGCCACAGACTTTCCACCCATTTCTTCCTCAGTCCAGCCTCTGGGGGTGTTCATGATAAAAGATGTATTTTAGGTGCACATTTACCAAATTGTGATGTGTGGATCTCTGGTGATGCATAATGATTTTAGGTAGTTTATGAACATGTTTTTATTTTAAAATATTTATTTTAAGGTAATAGTCTTATCGTGATGAGTAATACTGTTTTGCACACTTACGGTAGTGACATGGAATTTCCTTTTAAAATACATTTATTTAAAATAAAAAATAAGTGTATTTAAAGAAAATGTTATGTATTTTAAAAATACTCATTAACAAATGAATGTGAAAAAAAATCACAAGGGTACTATGTAAATGACCAGGGTCTAGAAATGGATATTCCAGTTTACAGCGAGATAGAGGAAAGTTTATTACTTTCAGAGCAGAAACCAGAAATTCTTTTTTTGGGTAAGAAAATGTCTTCACTTGGTAAAATGCCTATATAAAGTACGAGCTGAAGGGCCCAAATCCCTGGCACAAGAGAGGAATTTTATTACATGCTCTCAAGATAGGAAAATGAGTGAGCAGGGAGGGAGAAGGTTGAAGAGACAAGATTCTGAGAAGGAGAGTCTGGGCTCTGCTTGGAAAAGGGTGACTATCCAGTGTCATGGTGGCTGTAGGGGACCCTGGGAGTAGACGGGTTGCATATCTGCATTTGTTGGTTTGTTTTAAATGTGAATGGTGCGTGTGCTGACCTCTTCCAGGATCCAGCTCTTCCATAAAACTTTCTAGCCTGGCTAGCCATTGAGCGTTGAATGTTTCTTATGTGTGAGGGCAACAAGAGCTATAAACTTATCATGCATTATCCTGTTCACTTTTTAAAACAATCCTATGAGGCACGTGCCAGTATTATATTCATTTTACGATGTGTGGTGACCAACGCACAAAGGTTCAGTAATCTGCTCAAGGTCATATAACCACACTGCCTCCTACTTCACTACAAACATTTTATGTGCATATATATGGATGTGTGAGTGTGTATTGGTGAGAGGCCCACGTGCCTGTCTGCGTAAATGTTATTTACAAGAGAGAATGCAAAATGGGCACCCAAAAGGCACAGGATGGCAGCAGACTAGATAAACGCCCGGGGAAATTCAGAAATCTGAGCAAAAGTTTTTTATTTCGACCAGCTGTAGAATTGAGAGACTCCAGCCAGTTTTTCCCGGATATCAGGGGTCAGAGAGTTTCTAGTCAACATTTAGAACCAAATAAAATGTCTAACATTTAAGCATTTTGTCAGGCCATCACAGCCACTTTTTTTTTTGTTCGTTTGGTTTCATTGAATTGAGTTTGCTAATTCAGTTTGCTCCTTACGATTATATATCTGTCAGTGTTCTTGGCTACAAGCATCAGAAACGAACTTGCTAACATATTCAAGGATAATTTTGGAGAAGCTACAATGTATAGGCTCAAAGAATTAAGGAGAAAATGCTAGAGGGCAGAGTTTGCAAATAAATAAGAACTTTGGGAATTCTCGTTGAGCTTGGAAGTGGAACAATGACCAACCCCAGGAAGAAGTGGTCAATACATTTCTGCATTGTGGGTGATGATCAAGAATTTCCCCTTGTATGCTGCTCAAGAGACAGAGTTCTGGGGGATGACATCTGATTGGCCAAGCCAAGTCACGTGACCAGTTGCTGTACACCTTTCCTAAGGGGAGAAAGGTACCATGCAGGAAGATGCCATACAATGGAGGAAAGTTCAATCCTCCAAAGATTTTTTAAGGAGAGGGAATAGAGACTCGGTAACATGTGACCAATGTCCAACTTGTAGCAATTGGATATTTATCTGTGATATTTAAATAATGTCGCTCCATGTTTGTTGTACATTCATTATGCATGAAAACTGTGTGTGAGGGGGAGTTAACCTAAGTACCTTTTCTTAAGGATTCCTGGGCTAGCCAGAGGACAACCACACAAATAGAATTTAATACAATAACAAAAGAACCCTAGTAATGAGATATACAGTGAGCTATATTCTCTCTGAACTGTGAGGTAGGACTTAAAAGAATACTCGAGCTTGATTTTGGAATTCTGAGCTCATTGCTAGCATTTTCCTTTAAGGGCATCCGTTGTAGAGAGTAGGATGTAGGATGGATTGACTCAGGATGAGAAGCCGGCCGTGAATCAGGGCCTGGTTGGAGAGGCAAGTTCTGATGAGTCTCCTCCTTTGGTAAACAGTGTCTCGCAAACTTAAGCAGATAGTAGTCAGCTTTGCAGACAATCTGACACCCACCTGATGTCATTTTTTTGGTCTGTTTGCGTCTTGTTGGGGCTCTGGAGGAGACAACTGCATTTTTTTTGAAGTGATGAAGAAAGGAAAATGGAAACAGTGGCTTCGGTGACTTTTCAGCAGGAACTCTTTGTAGAACATTATCAGCCTGCATTTGGGCAGTGAGCCTGGTGGGACCTTACTCCAGTGCTGTTCCCAAGCCCTCAGTGCTACCGACTACAGCTTATTGCCTGACTTCAGAGATAGCCCTTGCTTGCCTTTGTTTTGTTTTGGTTAAAGATCAGATGCTTTCCACTGACAAGTGGTTTTCCTCAGCTTGAGCATGATCCCTAAAGGCAATCCAGGTCTCCATCCTTTTCTTCCTGCTGCTTTTTACAGCTAACATGTTTCTGCTTTCTAAGAAATCTTCTATCAATTTCCAGTTCTAGAAAGTACAGGGTTCAGGTAGGCGATAAGTGGAGGAAAGTCCAAATGTATACAGACTCTTTCTTTGACAATTTCTCAGGATAATAGCCCCAGACTCTGAGTGGAGAAAAAGTTTATTCATTCCCTCTCTCTCTCTCTCTCTCTCTCTCTCTCTCTCTCCCTTGGCTTCCTCCTACCCTTGACTCATCTCCTTGTCCCATGGGCTCTCTACACTTTCCTGCTACCTTGCCCCTGTTTAATAAGAACATGTTGGTTTAAGATTCTGTTTCTCCTCTATAGAGTAACTGTTGTGCTTTCTCATGAATGTTTCTCATTTAAAAATTTTTTAAAAAGCATCTTTACCATTGAATCACATCAATGGTAAAATTTTCCTCCCTTTGCTAGGGTTTCTGGGAAACTTAGAGCCACGTTTGTAATTACCACTGCACTTATAAAAGATCTCTGGGCACTCACAATAGTTCTGACCTGCCTTTATTTTTATTTTTCCAATGCCTTCTGTCGCTTTATCTTGTTTCCTTTGCTTTCTTAACAATATCTTATACTAGAGGCCTGGTGCATGAAATTTGTGCATGGGTAGGGTCCCTAGGCCTGGCTGGCAATCAGGATTGATCTGTGGGGTGACCGACAGGGTGATCGGGGGAGAGCCCCCCTGGCTGGCACCCACCTTGGCTGGCCTGGGGGGGAGGGGCTGGGGGCAGCTCCTACATTGAGCATCTGCCCTCTGGTGGTCAGTGTGCATTATAGTGACTGGTCATTCCATAGATAGAGGTCCGATGCTCTCTCGCAGTCCAGGAGCCCCCAGGGGTTGTGCGACTGACAGCTTAGGCCCGCTCCCCGTGGGATAGTCGGACATCCTTAGCACTGCTGTGGAGGCGGGAGAGGCTCCTGCCACTGCCACTGTGCTCACCAGCCGTTAGCCTGTCTCAGGGCTTCTGGCTGAGTAGTGCTCCCCCTGTGGGAGTGCACTGACCACCAGGGGGCAGCTCTTGCATTGAGCGTCTGCCCCCTGGTGGTCCGTGGAATTCATAGCGACCGGTTGTTCTGCCGTTTGGTCGATTTGCATATTAGCCTTTTATTATATAGGATTGTTTATTTTTATAAGCCACTTCAAGGAAGGAAGGACAGAAGGGAGAAGCAAAGGGAAAAAAGAATTCAAGAAAGAACCAGTTTTCCAGGGAAGAGAATCTTTTTTTCTTCACTTGGTAGGGCTTGATGCCACTTGCTGGGGAGCCACTGAACAGTTTCAAACAGCAGATCAAAATGGCAAGCTTTCATATAAAACATAGAACATCTGAATAAATACCAAAAGTTGAATACTTTAAATTCTTTAAAAATTTGTTTTATAGAGAGGAAAGGAGCGACAAAGAGATAGAAATAGAGATGGAGAGATAAATAGAGAGAAGAGAGAGAAACTTCGATTTGTTGTTCCACTTATTTATGAATTCATTGCTTGATTCTTGTATATGCTCTGACTGGGTGTCAGACTCCCAACCTTGGCATATCGGGGTGATGCTCTAACTGAGGTACCCAGCCAGGGTCCCAAAACTTGAATACTTTAAATATAAAATGCGTACTCTTGATGTAAATGCAGTCACCTGCGGTTCACATGTGACAACATGAATTAAAACCGTAGCAAAGGTGAGTAGTCGACTTTGAATTAATTGCCCAGTTGTTTTAATTCTGTCATTGCACTAATTTGAAAATAATTACTTCAAATCAAGAAGTTAATTTGACATCAATGTGATTATAAGAATTAATTGGAACGATCTGATTTTGGCAAAGGAAATAGAGCAATTTTTAAAATAAAGGAGTTAACTTTCAGCTTGATTATTAATACTGGTGACAATACATGTATTTCACTAAAGTCTGAGGATGAGTTGGAATTTTTAATGCTAAATATCATAAAGGCTTGAAATAACTAACAGAATTTGAAATCCATGCATACAAGTTGTCAGCCCAAAAGACTTATCAATATGTAATTGATTTGCAAGTGGAGTTAATTTGTGTTTGTAACCTGGCAGTTGGAATGGTGAATATGTACCCCTTTCAGGCAGTGAAATGTTTTGCAAGAAATCTCCCTGCAGGCTTTGAAATTGCGACATGCCTTAGCATATAAGGAGAAAGTGAGTGGGTAAGGTTTAAAAGGAGATATTTTTATGTTGCTTTAGAAATGTAAATGAGAATAATCCTTTATTGCTTGACTGATAAAATGGTCGATAAGTCTTTGAGTTAGATCAGGAGCACAGTGAATAAGACCTGGAACTCACACTGTGGGGGGACACCCCTTCTGTTCCATGGAATCACAGGGGGCCTCAAGCTGGACACCTCAGAACTACCAGAGGGAGAGGCCACACTTACATTTCTAAAGCATTGGTCTCAGGCAATGTGTGAAATTTGCTGGTTGTAGAACCTTGAACTAATTATTTAATCTCTCGAAGCCTTTAGTGTTGGCATCTGAAAATGGGATTTTTGTGAGAATTATAAGTAATGTAGGTAAAACTCTTAACATAGTATATCACTCGTAGGCATTCGACAAATGGTAAATATTGCCTTTAGTCATCACAATAATGGTGAGATATGGGCTTTTATTACCGCTAGGACTGCTAGTCAGTTACTACACTCTATAAACTTCTTGATTCTTTAAATTCAGTATCCATTTAATTGGCTGACCTTAAATTTGTTAAAAGTGTTTGACTGTTTGTCCCTAGTAAGGAAATTGAGGCTTCCAAAGGTGATAGAAGACCTCAATATCGGGCTTGTAAGTGGGATAATTGGGCTGAAACCACTTCTCATTTGTACCCTATCCAGTCCTGTTTTCTCTTTACTGGGCACTTCCCATGAACTTGGGCACGTTCCTGTCTGGGAACTGGAGGATCTAGGACTCCGTCCTGTGTCTTTGTGACTCCCTTGGTGGATGACCTCTGTTCAGAGGAAAACGCCTCTGACTTGTTTCTTGCTGCTTCTGTGCCTGTCAATGACCAGTCTGGAAAATGGAAACTGTTCTATATATTATATTTCAAGCAGGAAATTGGTCACATAGCTCCCTGGGAGGGAGGAAGAAGGGGTGTTACTCAGAGGTCAGGAAGCTTCACGAACCTCATCCCTGCCACACGCTGCTGCCACCACATTTGTTGCTCAAGGAACCATTTACTGCTGCGCTCATTGCTGAAGGCACCTCCAGATACTGGAGAAAAATGGTGCTTTTCCCCCTCTCGCAGTCTAGTTTCCTATTCTGAGCCTCTCATTTGTTAAACGAGAAGCCATTGGGCAAGGAAGTATGGGAAATGTAGATTTCAGGCTTCTTCCCTCTCTGAAGGAGATCAGTGCCTGAAGAGGGTGGCAAATAACAGCACAGCTTCTTCCCTGTAACCTTGCTTCCTTCTGGAACTTACAGCTCGGGCATGGGTGCATTTGGCTTCGCAAGCCTTCAAGCTCACCTGTGACCACATTAACATATACATCTGAATCTCTGTTTCTGAGTCTTCATCTCCTTGACTGTAGGAAGTTATTGTTTGACCAGTTCCCTTGTCCAAGTGTTTTTGATTGTTACTAAAGATGGGTGTTTATAAGTGTCCCTGACTTTGTTCTGCTTCTCAAGCTGAATTCTGCCAACCTCTAGCTGGAACCGTTCCACCAAGGGGCTAATCTGCATCTACCCTGATGGATGACCGGTTCCCAGGACTCAAAGGTTGTGCCTTGGCTCTAGTAACACAGAAAGCCTCCTGATGCTGCAAATCCACATTGTTGTGCATGTAAAGTGAGATGAACATGCATTCCGGGTAATACCTGATCAAAGTAGGTCCCCTACTAAAATTGCTTGAGACAGAAGTGTTCAGAAACCAGCAATACAGCATTGCCTATTCTCAGACCTAATCTTTTCCCAGGAGCACACAGCAGGGTTGGGTCTTGATGACTGTTGGTATCAACTGTTACATGTTCTCAGAACTACCGCTCACACCTTCATTTTGAGTTTCTTGCCTAGTCCACACTGGTGAATCCAGTTCCTTTTCTTATGACTCCTTGTTGTCCCTCGGTCCTGCCAGCTATCACCAAGCCTTATTATTAATTTTTTAAAGAATAGCTTGTTGAATTTTAGAGAGAGAGGAAGGAACTTGGAGAGAGAGAGAAACATGGATATGAGAGTGTAACATTGATTGGCAGCTTCCTGCACACCCCCTGCTGGGGACTGAGCCCAAAACCAGGGCTTGTGCCCTGACTGGGAATCAAACCTGCAACCTTTTGGTGCACAGGATGATGCCCAACCAACTGAGTGAGCTACACCAGCCAGGGCAACAAGCCTTATTTAAATCTTAAGTTTCAATACGATTTTTAAAAGATAGTTCCACTTGTGTATATCTGTGCATGCAAATAGCCAGGTAGGGATTGAGGTATTGCCTAATTTCTCAAAAAACTTTTACAAGAGCTCTTCGATTCTAAGCTCCAGTTCAGTCAGAATGTCCTCTAGACTTAATAGGATTAGAGTATGGTCTGTATTGAAGGGTCACCTGGATTCCAGAAAACTGGGTCTTTTTTCCTCTTTAAAAGAATGTGTCATTATGAGATTCAAGAAGCATATGACTGATGCTGAGAGTTATTTGGAATCCTTCCCAAGCTCCTTTTGATAATCTGGAGCCTCGAGCAGGGTTGTGGCTTCTTGAAATCTCACGAAGCACAAAGGGTTTCAGCGACGTTAAGTGATTTTTCCTAAGCCCACACAGCTAACAAGTGATTAACCTCACACTAAAACCCAAGTCTTTGCTTCTAAAATCACTGATCTTTTCCAATTACTTTGCAAGGTTCCAAAGACAGCAAACTATTTCATAAAGGGTATATAATTTTGATTAAAATGTTACTTAATTAAACATGCCTAATTCTGAAAAGTGGATTTAGACAGTACTAGGAGAGTATTAAATCACTTGCTACTCACTGCCTTGATCATTTACAAGAACAGTTTGCTACAGCTGAGAGGTTCAGATGCTCCTGTAAGCACGTGACCCATCTGATCTCCTTTCATCCTGACAGCTCTGGGAGTTCCTTACCATATGGACTAAATGTGTGTCCCCCTGGAATTCATGTGTTGAAATCCTAACCTCCAATGTGGTGAAGGTCGTAGGACACGGTGGGGTCTTTGGAAAGTAATTAGGTCATGAGAGCAGATACCCTGTGAGTGGGATTAGCACTTTCATAAAAGGAGGACCCCAGAGAGCTCTCTGTTGTCCACCATGTGAGGACTCAATGAGCAAAAGGCCATCTGCATGCCAGGAAGTGGGCTCTCACTAGACACCAGTTCTTGATCTTGAACTTCCCAACCTCCAGAACCCTGAGGAATAATAAATCTTTGTTGTTTAAGCCACCCAGTCTGTGGTAATTTGTTATAGCAGCCCAAGTGACACTGAGAGTGTCCCTGTTATTACATAGGGGTGACTGAGGCAGAACGGGATCATTATTTTGTCCAAAGTCACATTTCTAGTAGAGGGGAAGCTAGTATTTTCACCCAAATTTGCTAGATGTTTGAGTCTATCCTGTGAGCCTCAGAATTTGTGCAAAGATTTATATGTAGTAGAGGGTCTGTCATTGGACATTTTTAGACTTGGGTTCCCAAACTGAAGGCCTGGCAGATCTATTTGTTTGGTCTGTCCAGGCTTTGAAAAATTTACTTACATGCCTTTAGGGAGGTTGGGCCTTCTCCAGTTTACCAGAGTAACAATGATTCCTATTGTCTGAAAAGAAGCCATTTGAACTATTATATTTCCTTCCGCAGCCACAGCCTCTAGTTGTCAGGGAGTTGTATTTGCCTGCCAGGCCCCTGAGGCTTTTTACTTTATCACTTAAATTTGGAAAACAGTGGTAAGAATCATCTCCAACTTAGAGACCATATTATGACATTTGGTACCTGCAATTTTCTCCTGGAAATTTGTTTTTTTACCACTTTGCAAATAGGGTTATGTTGAATTGTTGAATTTAAGACCTATTTTTTTTTTCAGTTAAGGAATTGGAACAGGTTTCTAAATAAATACCTGTTAAGTGATTACCATTTTATCAGCAAGGTAATGATGTTCAGGCAGTGTTCTTATTTGCATTTCTAAAGAACTGTAAGAATAAGCTTTTTCCCCTCTTCTGCCCACTCACTTTCTCCTTAACTTATAATGGCTTTATTCATTTCAGTGCTCTCAAAAGGTTTTAGACAAAGTACTCATCTTTGAATGTTCAATACTATCATGCCTTTATGCATATCAATATAGATGCAGCGTTATTATAAGGTCTCACTACTTACAGTGTCACTGACATTTTTAGCCTCACCTTACCTCAAATGTCACAATTGTGTGTTATTTATAATTATTGCAGTCCACATCCTCAAAAGATGAATTCCAGAAAAAGTGTATGTGTAGGTGTATAAAACTAGAAAGGTAATTTTTTTTCAATATATAAATAAAGAGAACTTCTCAGCACTCAAAAATGTTGGTACTAGTAAATGAAGAAAACTAGATATAGGAGGTCCAGAAATATGGTCATTCTGCACAGAAGGAAAAGCCATGTCAGGTATATCGGGAGGATGACTAGCTGAGTTTAGGCTGAATTGCAGCAGATGACAGGCGTTAGGGACTCAGAGACTCCATTAGGAGACTCTTGTACTTGCCCAGGGAAGGAGGATAAGGCCAGAACTAAGACTAATGTGGGGATGGAAGAAGAGAATGCAGATTCTAGAGGAAGTAGAATTCACTTCTAATTCTCCTAGAAGATGTCTAATTGCATGAGAAGGAGGAGGAAGACATTTTAAAGGTGACCATGGAGAAGGAGTAGGGTGTATGGGGATACAGAGCTTAGTTTGGAGCTGGTTGAGGTAGAGAAAACTGTGAGACATTTGGTGATAAACATCTAATAGATTGTTGGTTAAATTGGTATGGAGCTCAGTGAGGAAATGTTTGGGGGAAGATTCTGATCCAATCTGCTACATGGTGAATTGGATAGACTAGAAATTGACCCTAAAAAGCTCCAACGATCTTCTAGACAAGGGGGAGATGCGTGTAGCTCTCCCAATATTCCCACCAAGGAGACTGCCCAGGTATGACGCTTCTTCTTTCTTGAGACTTCAGGAATCATTTCATTCTCTTAACTTGCAAGTATTAAGGAAGTTTTGCACAATTAGGATGTGTGTAAAACTATGACCCTCTCATCTCCTAAACTCGGGAAGCTTATGGGAGCCAGCCCCCTGTTGTGCATCTTTAGGGAATCTGGAATAAAGAATTATTTCCTTTGTCCTTCATTTCTAGTCAATATGATTGTGAAAATCGAGTCTAATGTTTTTCATAGTAAATACATTCTTTATGACTCATGAGGATGAGGATGCAAGAGATGCACAAGTATTTGGAAAATAAATAGTGCATTTAGTATGAGTTATAGCCAAGCTATGATAACTAAGGATTTCAACGAATTTAGTAGACAATATGATAAAATCCTTTCCCTAAAAGGGAGTGTTTTGATGGCTTGTCCTGGGATTGAACTGATTTTCATAATTGCACACTGACAGAAGTTTTGAAAAGCAAATTGAGTCACCCCAAAGAATCCTGAGACTCAGGAAAATTATGGCTGACTTTTGTCTGTAACGTCAAACATTCTTTTCTATGGTTGTGTTGTTGGTGGACTAGCATCGCCCAGTTTGACACCCCTCATTGGTGGGGAGGAGTACCACCCACCCTTTCTATATGGAGAGATTGTGCGGGCCTCTCAGACCAGTTTTCTGGACAGTCAGCCTGGGGTCAGCATTAGGACTTCCTACACTAGCAAAAGAGGAATTGGCTGTGAGTAGAGGTCAGTCTTGGTATGGGAACCCCACAGGATTATGGGAACAAAATCAGAAGAGAGAAAGGTTCAATACACTTTAGAGAAAAAAAACTTTACTGAGAACTTCACTTTCATTGTAAAACCATTGATGCTGCTAATTAAAAACAGGGAAATTGAAAGGTATTTAAAATGTCATCTAGTCCAAAAACCCAAAGCATTTAGTCATATTCTTTAAAAAATGTGTAATTCATATTTGACTAATTGTGGCATGCTTCTATCATTATGTTGAATTGATGAGATTTTACTCTGTAAAAAAGAATACCTAGTATAACCTTTTTACACCAGCTTAATTTTAGCACTGTTTTATTTAGAATTTAGAATTATGTAACCTTGACTCTGCCACCCTCTCCTACCCTTCTTGTCATGGCTGTCATTAGCCCTCTGAGTGATTGGCATCATCCCCAAACTCCTTTTTTGACTATGACTCTTTCACCTCCAATCCAGATTCACCTCCAAGCCATCTTTCTATATTTTAAGTCCAATCAGGCCCATCCCCTGTTTTTGTCAACCTCCTACTCATACTTCAAATCAGAACTCAGTCATCTCAACCCCCTAAGCCTTCCCCACCTCCCTTCTATGTTCCCAGGGCTCTGTGTACAAATTGCTGTTATCAATAATGTCTAATTGTCAGAGTTGTTCATAATTATTCTCTTAATATGTCTGCTGGACTTCATGAACCCAGATTTTAGCACACTGTAGTGTTGGAGAAATTTTACTAAAATTGAGCAAGCCTTTATGTTTCACTTCACAGCTCTTCAGGCATGCTCTCATCATCACTGAAGGCCTGTCATAGATAGGTGTGTGCCCAATGGATATTAACAGTCACCACCTTTATCCACCCCCCACTCCCTACACACACACACACACACACACACACACACACACACTGAATTTCACTTGCAGCTATGGATTCTGAGGCGATGCGATGTGGAGAGGAGATGGGAGGATAGAAGGAACACCAGGCCAGTTCTTTAGTTGAAGTTGAATGGCCTCTCCTGTGGATACGCTTACAGACTTCATGGCCTGGGACTTCGAGGGCCAGGGTTAGTGTTCCCATTATTTTGTGTCCCCTATCTGGGATGGGGACCTATAATGTTAAGAGGCCTTGAGAGAGTTGAAGGCCATTTCACATGTTGGAATTCCCACTGTGGTATCCTAGAAAGGAGCCACTTGCTTCTGCTAGAACATTCCAGTCCTTTTTCTCCAGGTAATTGGTTTAATTGGACTTAACAATCAATTCAGTCTAGATCATTAGGTATTTCAGTGAAGAAAAGCAACCACAGTAAAATTGTGTTCAATTATGCAATATTTTAATAGTCAGATCTGGCAGCAGGTCTGCCCTTTTACTCTTTCATTTTCTGTGCTGTTGTTCAGCATCCTACTTTTGTGTTTGTCCAATTGCTAACCCAGTCTCTTCCCACGGGGAGGCATTGCTGCATGTGCTTCCCGGAGGAGGGTCAGCCACTGACTGGTCTCTGAGCTGGAGGGCTTTCCTGAAGACAATTTCAAATGGCTGGTGGTTTCCTACCTCATTGAAAGGAACTGGGGAACAAGGAGCTCATTTCCATCTCATTCCCCAGATATTTGCCAAGCAGGTCACTCGGGTCTATGATCGATGCCTTTTCTGTTCTGTCCCATTTTCCTGTTTCCTTTCGTCTTTCTCTCCTTGTCCTCTCCTACTTTGTATTACTGATGTATCATCTTACATCTCACTTTATAACTAGACAATCAAAGGGTCCGGGCTGCCTGTCACTACTTGAGCCAATTAAGCAGAGACAGGGTTGAATCATGTATGTGCATTTATTCCAACACTGCTGACAGTATGGGAGAGCAGCAGGTCATCCACAAAAATCTACTCTCTCCCCCACCATAAGCCAGCTGCTTGTATTGGATAGAAGGACAAAGATTACATGGGCAAGTAGGCAAGAGGGTATGCCAAATGGGTAGTTTACAGGTAAGGCGGGCTGGGCATTTGCCAAGGCCTGCAGGTATGCAAAGGTTGAGGATCTTCAAAGGGCTGGCAGCTCTGGTTTCTGCAACAAAGTCGTTAGTCAGCTCCCAGATGGGGAGGATGGGCCACATTTCCAGGTGAGCTCCCAGGTCCCACATGCAACTCCCAGCCAGGTTAGAATGCACCTTCTTTAATCATAACAAAACAATCACGGTTAACAGAGCATGATTAATATTTCTTACAATTAAAGCTGGTCCCCAATATTCTATTTCTTCCCCTAACAACATGCCCTGTCTCCTCTCGTGCCTTTCCACTCTAACACTTCCGCTCTCATTCATAACCCAGGTTTTTCTCTTATTTACATGACATTTCAAAGTGTATAGTGTGCTTCCACATGCATTGCTACCTAATTCTCACATCATCCAGCAAATAGGACTTATCCATAAAGAAAATAAAAATGTGAGAGGTTATGAAAGAGATTTTTTGATGCATGAAGTCACACCATGGTATATGACAAAACCAAGACTAGAATCCAGATGTTTTAATTCTTGCCCACTGGATTTTCACTATACATGTGGCAGTAAGTGAACACAGAGTATCATAAGGATATGTCGGCATAATAACAGTGATGCTATAAGATGCTAAAATACAGGTAGATAGGCATGATGGTTTTATGGTGTTTGTCCTAGGTTGGGATATTTGAAAAGGTTAACTGAAGTTTCGTGTGTAAGGTAGGAAATTTTTTTCTGTATTCTCCTAGGTTCTTTGGCTGGTCTAATAATAAAATTGACATAAGACAGATTAACAGGAGAAAAACAAATTTAATTATGTATGTATGGGCGCCTCACAAAGATAATGAGACCCAAGGACAAGTTGGGCAGCTGAGCCTTCTGGGCCATTCTGGGCTAAGGAATGAGATAGGGGCCTGGGGCTTCAAAGGGAAGGAGTGTAATCCACAGGATGATAAGAAGAACAGATGTTTAGTAACTAGATGTTTGTCCTGCATACAGACAGGTCATTCAGATAAAAAGTTATTTCTGGTAATAGCTCTCTTTCTGGGATCCCTCTCTACATTCTTTTAGGTTATCAAGGGAGAGATAAACGTTTTTCTTGAGTCTGCTGGGTCTTGATTGCATTCAGCTTAAAATATTCCAATGCCAAAGTGGCACATTTTGGGGAGGCTCATCCTGAATCTTGACTGGTGAGAAGTGGCTGAGATCTGAACACAGATTTATCCACCAGGATACGGTTGGATTTGGGGAAACATAGTAGGTACATGATAGAAAGATTAGTCCATAAAGTGAAATTATAGCAAGCAGCTGGCATCAAGCAAATCCAGCAAACGGTAATATTCCTACCACAGCAGTGGGGAATCTGGAAGTTGGTTGGTTTAAACTGTGTAGATTGTTGCTCTTAAAGAAGTTTCCAAAATGTACTAGGGGCCCATCTACAGTTCTTCAAGCAGGGGGACTAGTCAGGGAGGCCCGAGATGCTGAAGCGACTGGGGCTTGGGCAGTTACTACAAGAGATAGTCAGAAACATAGGGATTTGGATACCAGTCGAAGCTGGAATGCAAATTGGCAGCTGGATCTCAGGATCACACAGAAGCCAAGAGTCCAGAGCTGGGACATAAGCCAAATGAGCTGCGAGGATGACTTAATGTCAAGTATTGTCAGTAACTCAGCATGAAATATTGAAGTAACCTTTGAATTCCCTTGAGTATGGATGGACCAGATCTCCAAGGCAAGTTCTAATAATGATAATGTGCCTTACAGACTATTTTATTGGAAAAAAAACACAAGTACAAGGAAAGTTCTGGGTGAGTTTACATTTACAGGGGAGACTTCATGAGAATCTATCTGCTCCTTGAAGTATAGGAAAAATATAGATTCTCCATGTAGTGGCTAAATGTTTGATGAGTGTGTTAGTCAGAGTTTCAAGCAAATTCGTTGTCATTTAAGCAACAATTGAAAATTTATTAGCTCACCAAATTGAAAAGTTTAGATGTGCAATTTGCTGGATCAGGGCCTCAAACAATGTCCATGGGATTGACATCTCTTTCTACTCTGCCATCCTCTTAAGCAGTCTTCCCATGTAGCAGTGCCTTGAACTTCCAGACTTACATCCTATCAGCTTCAAATGCAGATAAAACTAAGGTTTTCTTTGCCTGTAGTTTCAACAAAGTACCAGAATAAGTCCATTGGTCCAGTTTCTTTCATATAACCATCTCTGAACCATTGTGGTTTGCATTAATATTTCTATTGGAATTTCCAGGGGAATAAAATATGGTATTGGCCAGGCCTAGGTTATGTGCTGTCCTGAGGGAGATGGGGGAGAATGGGCATGGAAGTCCCACCCAAACCACTTGGACTAGAGTAGGAACGAGATGTTTTCCCCAAGCGTAAATGTAGTTCTTTTACCAAATGAAGGGAGGATGAATTCTTGATAATCTAAAAGTAGAGATGTCCAATACAGGGGCCAAAATCCTTCCATAAAGGAGACTAACCTCAGAAAGCAGAGTTCTTGGAAGTTCAGTTGTGAAGGAAATCTTTTGTTCACTTATGTCAGATCTGAATTGCATCATTATGTAAAATGATTGTGTCACCATGGACTGACCAAACAGAGTTTGGACCAGGAATTTGATGCAGTTAGCAGCCACTGAGAGACAGGTGTGCCAGGTGGTAGGTTCCAGGGGAATTGACAAAGCTGGAAGGATTAAGTGGCTCTTAGGGTTTAGAGAGAGCAAAAGTCTACAGAAGACAGCTAAGAGAACGCAAACTGAATTGTGCTGATTGGTATATAATACTAGAGCGAGCATGTAAACTCGCGGCCCAAGGGCCGCATGCCTCGTTTATTTGGCCCGTGTTAGCCTTTGAGTTTGACATGCTGGCACTAGAGGTTTTCATCTCAAAATCAAGCAAAAGCTTGGTTTTCACTCTCTGGAACTCTTGATTCTAGGTAGAAGAGTTACACTAGGGTCACCTCTTGGTGACTGGTTTCTTATTAGGAGGTGGAAGACATGAAGTTCAAACTCTCTTTTAAGTTTCAAAGAACTTCTTCTTAGTAACAAGCGCTAATGACTCTCCCTAGTTCAAACAAATGATTAAGGCTGACAGTAGAAATGTAAATCTCACTGTAAGGAACGATTCCACTAATATTCCTTCCCTATTTATGGATATTATTCTGACACATACAAATATGCTTGTGTACATATGTGGTAAGTGGGTGTCCATGTGAGGAGGTGGTGGTGACTGTTCTTCTAAGAGTATATTCCCAAGTGGGTGTGAGTTGTGTGGACACAGCAGCTGTTGGGTCTCAGTGTGGGTTTCTTTCACTTAGTTTTAAACTAGGCTCTGCTTGAGATGGGAAAGAGAGTGAGAGCTAAGTCAAGTCTTACCCAATATCTTAATATCACAGAAGCCTGGAGAGAGAGTGAGAAAGGGACTTTACACCATAGCCCTGTCGAGTAGAAATACAATGGGAACAAAAATATGTGAGCCACATATGTGATTTGAAATTTTCTAGTAACTGTATTAAAAATAAGTAAAACCTGTCCAGTGTGGCTCAGTTGGTTGGAACATCATCCCATACTCCAAAAGTTGGCAGGTTTGATTCCTGGTCAGGGCACATACCCAGATCGCAGGTTCTCTCTCTCTCCCTCCCTCCCTCCCTCTTTCTCTCTCTAAATATAGAGGGGAAAAATAAGTAAAAAGTGAAGTGAACTTAATTTTAATAATTTATTTAACTCAACATATCAAAAATATTATTTCTGCATATAATCAATATAAAAATTATTAGAGAATTTATATTTTTTGTACTTAGTCCTAAAAATCTGGTGTGTATTTTCCACTTACAGCACATACAAATGTGAACACATTTCAGATGGTCTATAACTCCATGTGACTGTAGACTTCCATAATGGATAGTGCAGTTCTAGACCACATGTTCCAAGGTCAGCAAATTATTCAAATGGGCTACTGCTCCCCATTCTTATCTAACCACCCACCCCAACTACAAACACTGCCAATTTATCACCCTTGCTTCCCATGTCCTGGTTCTATGACTTGACCGTCCTTCTGAACAGTTTTTGAGACAACACTACCAACTGATCAATCAAAGCCATTTTGCCAATGTTGATAGTTTACCTCTGACTTTTCCTCCATATTCTTCCAACTTCTGTGAGGCTGCCAAGCTCTCCCTGGGTTCTGGTGCAGGTATTCTGTCCTTGCCTTAACCCTCCCCCCCTCCACCCTCCCCAGTAACCATCAGGCCCGCAGGAACAAAGTCTCTTCCTCTCTTCGCCCCGTCCCTGCCCTCCAGTATGCCAACAAGTTTCCTTTCCCACACTCAGTTTTGTTTATTGCCTCTTTCTTCCTATGCCTGGCTATTTACCATGGGCATTTTAAATAAGAGATACCGTAGAACTTAATTTTTTTTCCTTTTTAATATTATCCACTGCCTCATTTCTGAATAAACAGGCTACGCTTTCCAAGCAACTTCTTTGGACCTGAGGTATCTCATGCTTTTCTGTTTTCTTTTGTGACTGTCAAGTTACAGCTCATTTCCTGCTTTGGCCTTTTTTTTGATCTTCCTCCTACAGCTTCCATGGTCTTGGCGGGACCAGGGAAAGTGCACAGAGAAATGTGGGAACTCCGTCCGCGGTGGGCTTTCCGTGCTGTTTCTAATCTTGCATGGCGCCCGTGGCCAGGCTGCGTGGCTCCCACTGGCTTCATTAGCGCTTTCCTTGGGCTTCACTGCAGATCCCTGTTAATAGCCCCACGTTGTCTGTACATGAAATTTGGTCTGCAGCAAGAAGCCGAACAAAAGCAATTTTGTTTTGAGTAGAGGTCAGGGCCTTAGGTTTCCATTCCATTGTTAATGTAAATGATTGCCTAGTTTTCAAAAAGAATTTATTTTCTTGGTCAGGAGAGACATTTTTATCCACCTTAGTAAAACATCTGTATTTTCTTTGAACGGTTTGTAAGTGTGTTTGTTTTGCAGGCATCATTCAATGTAGTTCATTAGAATTTAATAGATGATTAAAACTGGGAGGGAACTTAAGATGATCTGGTCCAATCCCCATGTTTGACAGATCAGGACTAAGAGACCCAGTGGTCCAAAGGCCACCTACTGTGAGTCCTAGGCAAAGCTGGGTAGAATTTCCAGTTTCCTGATTCCAAGATCGGAACTCTTTATCCCTGTATTTTTACCATGTTTCTTCCTTCTTCCCCCTTCCCCCTTCCTTCCTTCCTTCCTTCCTTCCTCCCTTCCTCCCTTCCTCCCTTCCTCCCTTCCTCCCTTCCTCCCTTCCTTTTCCTTTCGAGCATAAAGGGAGAGAGTTATTACTAGAACCCTAAAAGGTCTGTCGCTGGTGTAGGAGTTCACCCAATAGGATCTGTGGCTTTCACTACAGGAACACAGCTATTGCCAACCTGTGGCTCAGCAAGTGGAGAGATGAAGACATTCTCTAACCTCACTCTTTTGCTGATGCTTCCTATTGACTAGACACAACCAGAAGCCAGAGGGAAAGGGAGCTGATTGATGTGGTCCAATGCAGGGCCCAGTTAGTGATTGGTTCAGGAGGATACAATCAGTGACTCCTAGGAATAAATGAGAGGAATGCTCCTTCCCCTGGAGTTCCTGAGAACGTAGAGGCGATGATCACCTTTAGGGGAAGCCACCTGATCACCTTTAGGGGACACCTTTAGGGGACAGCCATCTGATCACCTTTAAGGGACAGGCTGCTCAAGAATGAAACCATTACAGGAGAGGGAACTGCTGGGAGGTGGAGGGAGTGAGGCCAGTTCCCCTGACCTTATTTGAGTCTGTGGATTCCACTGTGCATTCAGCTAGCCTCTGCTTCTGGAACTGTGAGCCATGCAGCCATCTTTTGCTTAAGCCACTTCTGCTTAAGCCACTTTGAGTTGGGATTTCTGCCATTTAAAACCAAAGGAAATCTGATTACATAATTATTATAAAGAGGCCAGTTAAGAGACTTGAACTAGGGTAATACTAGTAGAAATGGCAAGGAAATAATAGTGTAAGACTGGAGCATTAATAAAACTAGCTATGGTTAGGTTCAGGGGATGAACAAGAAGACGCATTAAGATTAGTAAAATTGCCCAGCTGGCGTGGCTCAATGGTTGAGGGTTGAGCCATGAACCAGGAGGTCATAGTTCAATTCCCGGTCTGGGCTGGCTCAATCCCCAGTGTGGGGCATGCAGGAGGCAGCTGGTGGATGATTCTCTCCCATCATTGGTATTTCTCTCTCTCTCAAATCAATAAAAATATATATATTTTTAAAAGATTAGTAAAATTATTTTGTAACTGGTCATTTATTCTGTTAATTATCCTGTGTTTTATAGAAATGGTTACATAATTATAGTATAGTGTAGAATCAATTAAAAACTATGTGGCTCTTATTGAGTTTGTAAGGCAAGTTGTGACTTATTTTTTACATGTAATGCAATTCTGTAAGAAAGAGCTGTCACATTGGCACAGAAAATAACCTATGCACCAAGCACCAAGGTATTTACAGTGCTTATCTCTTGTGAACAGGACAATGGATGTGAAGTTTGTGTATATGTCTGCGTTTTTCTGCTTTTTTTGTTAATGATCATGCATTGCTTTGTAGTAAAATAAAACAGATGTAAATATGGTCATCAATTTTATATTTTTCACAGCAACTGAGGAAGATAAATGCCGATCATAGGGGATGGGAGTTACTGACTTGGAGATAAAAAAAACAACAACTTGTAATTAATTAGCCAGGTGAGATGTACTGTGGGGAGGAGGGGAGGATCGGGCTGGATGCTGTTGAAATAGCCCAAGCTACAGGTAATACTGCCCTGAACTAGGGAAATAGAGGTAGAGGCCATTTTTACTACTTTCTCATCTTGAACTGATGATCATTATAACATACTGTGACAACTTTCCATGAAGGAGAATTTTAAATACATTTTAGGAAAATGAACCACCAGAAACATTTAAAATAGTGTGCCCTTTCCCTTCTCAGGTGAATCCTGGAGCATGTGTATCAAAAGGTACTAACCCCTGTGGTTATCAAGACAGTTCACTCACTGCTCCTTCTGTATCTCTGTCATGCAGATGATCAAAATCCATTCATTGAGTTCATACATGGCCTGTGTTGCCTAGCAACATTGGTGGAATTGCAATTGCTATGTGTGCTTCTTAATCACTGTAAAGTCTTGTCCTTTATTTTACATATAAAACAACAGAAAGGGTAGAGGAGAAAAAGAAAATGCCCAGCAGCAAGTTCAATCAGCATCTGAATAAGTTTAAGCAGGTGAACATTTTTCAAAAATATTTTTGTTCCCACCTGAGGAATTTTGATTGTCAAGCCAAAGTCCTGAGTCAGCATTTTACCTGAGCAGTCTGCAAGAAAGGAGATCCCAGAAACTTAATTGCTCCTTCAGGAACTTTCTATCTACATTGTATTAAGGTTGTTGTGAAATCCCTCTGGTTTCTCATATCATCTTCCTGGGAGGTATAACATTTCTATTTTTAGGCTCTACAACTTCTGTGATAGTGAATTTCATTAATTTACTTTTATTTGGAGTCGAATCTTACTCAAAAGTTTCTTAAGGCCAATATCCATGATGCATTTTTACATAGTAAAAAAAATAACCTTTAATAATTCCTTAAACTGTATGCAAAAAGGATAGTATACAAAAGTGGACTAATGTGCCCTCTCAGTAAATCCACATCATCATTTTTCTAGTGTTGGAACAATAGATCACTATTTCTTCTGCAAACTATATGAAGTAGTCAAGTTATATATTTTTTAGGGGGTGAGAGGGTATGTTACTTGAAAATTCAAAAATGCCTGTCTTTGGTCATCAGCATTATAAGCACAGTGGCAAGGTTTGTACCCAGTGAGGGACAGTGGGAGCTGAGCTGACTGAAGGAATAGCAGCTCCCCAGTGCCCTTCTCATGCTTATTTGGGGTCCTGTGGCCATTCATGGAGCAGGGAGCAGAATTGTCTGCAGTATTTAGTTGGTCCCTCTCTTGCTCTCAGAGTAGGTTAATGACTGTACAACACAACTCTATTATAAGTGGTGCTATATTTTTATGTCCAATGTATCACCAATGTTTAAGCAACAAGGGAATCCCTAATTCTATTATGCAAAAAAACTAGTGAATTAATAATTAATTATAATTTATTCCTATTCTTGATCTTCACAGAACCAAAGAACCAAAGTACTGCAGAACCAAAGTACTGCAGACATGAACAGAATCCTGTGATATGAACTAGCCTCCTTCCTGACATAAGAATCCCTTAGATCCATGGTCGGCAAACCGTGGCTCACGAGCCACATGCAGCTCTTTGGCCCCTTCAGTGTGGCTCTTCCACAAAATACCACGTGCGGGTGCGCACATACAGGGCGATTGAAACTTCGT
>NW_005362269.1:183152-185723 GCF_000412655.1 Myotis brandtii | reverse complement strand
ATTTTGTGGAAGAGCCGGTATTTTGTGGAAGAGCCACACTGAAGGGACCAAAGAGCCGCATGTGGCTCGCGAGCCGCGGTTTGCCGAGCCACAGTTTGCCAACCACTGCAATAGTCACATCCCTAGTAGAATATATCATCTTAATTAGCCCCTTACAAGCTGAGGGTTGAAAATGAGTCAAGGACAAGAACCAATAAAATATTAAATTTTACAGCTTCTATGTTCTTAATCCCTCTGAAATCCTCTTATGTCTCTCTGACAGTACCTTGATCTTTCACCTGGGTTATTGCCACAGCGTCCTCATTGGTCACCCTGATGGAAGATCACCCTTCAATCTATTCTGCCACATCTGGAGTGATGTTTCTACAGTGTGAATCTTGTTATGCCATTTCCCTGCTTAAAGGACTTGAGCAGTCCCTCGTTGTTCTCAGGTTAAAATCCAAACTCCTAAACATGGCTTTTAAAGACTTCTGTGGGTTGACCCCTGGTCTGTCTGTAATGAATCAAACCACACTCTGCTTTACTGCTTGCATTTCAGTCCTGGTGCAACACTTCCGTTTTTCTATATATTGCATTCTCTTGCTACTGAGAGCATCCTTCCCCATCTCTTATTTATGTAACATTGTCCAGGTCTCAGCTTAGATGTCACTTTCTCCAGGGAGCTTTGTTGGACTACCCACGAGAACACATATCCCACAGGATACTGTGGGAGTATCCTGGCCACATTAGATTTCCTGGGTCCACATGGCTCAGCCAACATCCTTTATTCACTCCCCTTTTCTAATTAATTCTTAGGGGCTTTTTCTATATTCTGAATTAAAGTTCTTTCCCCAGTATAGGTATTATAAATATCTCCTGCCACACTCTCTTAAAGAGGACTTCGGAGGAACAGAAGTTCTTAAATATATTACATATTTCACTGAGATATGTCAGTGAGTTTCTATATTGCCTGAGCTATAAAATAGAATGGGCATAGTGCTACACATCTTATTTTACATAATGGCGTACAGTTGACAACATGCTTTTCCTCCATCATCTCATTTAACATACTCGGTAGCCAGCTGTCTTGTCCATGTTCCTACCCAGCTGGCCCATGGAAGTGGCGGAAGGAATCTGAGTCTTGGAACAGCTGTGCCTGTGAATTCCCTGCTTCTACAACAGTTGCAGCTATATGAGGGATGATGTATTCTGTATTTGTAACCTTCTATATTATGTAAGTGGCATTATTATCTTGTTAAAATGTCAGTTTTGATAAGGGTGTTTTTGGAATCCTTTCAAATGGAAATTGGATTACAAAGTCATAGGAAAACATCAGGAGGAGTAGGGAATGACTTGCATAAGAGAAAACAGACCAAGGAAGAACCTGATGAGGAAAGCAAACGTGGTTAATTATTTTTAAGCACAAACTTTTTATTGAAGCATAAAATGCACCTAGAAATGTGCCCAGATAAGGTTAGACCTTGATAAAGTTTCTGAAACTTGAGAAGACCTATGTAGCAAGTATGAGGCTAATAATGCCAGAATGCCCAGTCACTATCCCTCCCAAGCAAAGGGAACCCTTATCCCAGCATCTGACATCATAGATTAGTTTTGAATTTCATATAAACAGAATCACATATTCTGTATTTTTCCTGTCTAGCCTCTTTCACTCTTCATTCTATCTTTGAGATTTATTTATTTCATTGCTTGTCAAATTAGTTCATCTTCATGAGTGTTAAGCATATATTCCCTTGTATGAGTATGCCATAATTTATTCATTTTAACTGTTGGGCCTTGTGAGTTGTTTCCAGCTCTAGGCTATTATGATTAGCACTCTATAGTGTGTGTGTGTGTGTGTGTGTGTGTGTGTGTGTGTGTGTGTGTGTATGCATGTGTCTAGCCATTTCTACTATTGAGTTAGTAGTGAGATTGCTTTAGTAACAGGATATGTTCAGCCTTAGAAAATAGTAAGAATTTTTCACCAAAAGCATGTGAGTGCTAATTGCTCCATGTCCTTGCTGGTGCTGGTATTGGCAATTTTGATACGCTTTTCTAATGAAGCTTTTTTCAAGTCTTTGCCCATTTCACTATGAATTCACTCACTTTTTCTTATTGATTCTTAGGAGTTTTTTCTATATTCGGAATTAAAGTTTTTTCTTCAATACAGGTATCTCCTGCCACTCTCTTAAAGAGTACTTTTGATGAACAAAAGTTCTTAAAAATGCAATCCAGTTTACCAATGGCTTTTTTTTATGGTTAGAACTTTATTGTAATAGCCTACTTAAGAAATCTTTGGTTATTTCAAGGTCAAGAAGAAATACCCATTTATTTAAAAAATAAACTTTTTTTCCCATGGCACTCAGCATCCCAATTCAGTGATGATTATGTCCAAGTCTGTTTCAGGGCCCTATTTGTTACTTTGGTTGGTTAATCTATTCTTAAACCAACACCACACTCATAAATACTGTAGCTCAAGATATTTTATGTATTTTAATGCTACTATAAATACATAATTTACATTTTTATTTACTAATTATTTTCTTGCTGTTATGTATTAATAACTGTACCGATTTCTTATTTAGTGTTCATAAT
>NW_005362269.1:175350-183113 GCF_000412655.1 Myotis brandtii | reverse complement strand
CTTGTATCCTTACGTTTAAATTATGTTTATTCTCTGCAACCTATATTTTTATATATTTTCCTTTTTATTGGTGCATTTAAACTATTTACATTCCAATATATTTAGGTTTGTGTCTATTATATTAATTATTTTCTAGTTGTCCCAACTGTCTTAGGATTCTTTTCCATGCTTTCCTGCCTTACTTGGGACTAATAATTTATTTTTTATTATTGTATTTTCTCCTTTACTAGCTTATTAGATATATATTTTAGTGGATGCCTTATAGATTAAAGTGTGCATCCCTGTGTTATTAGAGATGAATATAAATTTGTACTTTTACCACTTCTCAAACACCCCTAAGTTCTTAAACACTTTGTCTCCATTTATCTTCTCTTCTCATATGTTCTGCATATTACCTCTACATATAATTTAAACACCACCTGACCTTATATTGTTTGCATAGTGAAAAAATTTTGATTTATTCACATATTTATCATTCCCCTTGTTCCTCATCCTCTGCATTTCCATGTTTTTCTCTGAGTCATTTCCTTTGCAAGGAAAACTCTTCCTTAAGATTTCCTTTAGTACAAGTCTAATGATAATAAATTCTTTTAGTTTTGTTTGCCTGGAAATGTATTTATTTTTCCTTACACTTATACAATGTCTAGGTTGACAGTTTTGTTTTCTCTCAGCACTGCAAAATATTACTTCATTGTGCTTTGACTTTCACACTCACTGTTAGGTGTAAGTCTTGTTGCTCCTTTAAAGAATGTGTCTATTATCTCTTCTGGCTACTTTTTAAAATTCCTAATTGTACTTGAGTTTTAAGCAGTTTTTATTCTTTATTTTGTGTCTAGGTGTGCCTTTGCTTTTATTTTGGTTGGATTAATAGTATTTCTTGAATCTTGGGTTTGATGTATATTAGCAGTTTTAGAAATGTCTTCAAATACTGCTTTTGCCTCTTCCTTCTCTTCAACTTCCGTGGATAGTGACTGCTTTTATGTTAGACCTTTTCAGTGCGTCCTATCTATCTGCCAGGCAATTTTTTGGGTATTTTCCATTCTGTTTTTATCTCCATGTTTCAGTCAATATGTTTTCTACTTGCCCATCTCCCTGTTTTTTAATGCTCTCTTTATTCATACCCAACCAGCTATTTAAATCCATCTATTACATTCTTAATTTCAATAGTAACATTTTAATAGTCTAGAATTTTCGTTTAAATAGATTTCATTTAAATAGTTCTTAAACATTTTTTAAATTGTCCTGTGAAATTCTCTTCATCTTGTCATTTCTTTTTTTGAACATATTTATTAATTACAAGTATTTTAAAGTCTGTGTCATAACTGCAGTGTCTGGATCACCCATCAGTGATCCATTCTACCATTTGACATGAATTTTGTTACCAGAAGGAAGGAAGGCTACTTAGGCAGGCAATCCCCAAAAGTCTGCCACACTACTAGAGAGTAGGTTTATTTAAAGTACAAGAGGATTTGGTCAGAATCTATCAATAAATGTTTATTTAATACCTACCATGTACCAAGGCAGCTTTTTAAATGCTAAACTACTTGGCTTGATGGTTTCACTGACCACTCACCTTCACTGATTTCACTTATTCTGATCTTAACTCCTGGCTTTCTGAGCATCACCTTCCTGTCCCATTTCTTCACCCCCTTTCCCACTCTACCTCAACCTATATTTCCCTCATTTTCTCCTCATTTCTCCCAACTGTCCTATCCCATCTACATTTTTTTCTCATCCCACTGTTTCTAATACTTATATCTTAATTTCAGAATCTTCCCTCGGAGTTTACTGGACTCAAACTTGATAGATATTTAAGTAATCTCAAATGACCCTTCCTCTGCCTCTAAGGACATTAGCAGAGAACTTTGAATGCCTGAGTAAGAACTGGATAATCCACAATGAGGGCCAATCAAGGGTTGAAGTTGAGGAGTAACTGAAATTGGGGTTTGCCTCAGGAAGATGAGTCAGTGTTGCTGGTTAATGAGTTACTGGTAATTTACCATTTCAATTAAATAATAATAATAAAGAATTTCCCAGACACAGTCTGAGACCAGTAGTTGGCCGCCATCATCAATCTCATGCTTAGGCACTAGTTGTGCTTGTCACTTACCATGAGTGTCAAATAGCTCTAATCCATACATTCTTGGATTGTTAGACTGCTCATTAGCATTTGCTTAATTGCTATGTCCTCAGCTGCTGCTCCAGGTTGTAATAGAAGCACAGATGCCATATGCTGCGATTTATTTGTAGCCACAGACTTTGATCGGAAGTCTGTGGGCTGCTGATTGGTGTCTGAGGCAACCGATCTTCTGTTCTATATTTTTAACTAACTCGGAGAGATAAAAACACGATGCCGCAATGGTTATTAGTCATGGCAGTAAATAAGTGTCACTACTCTAACTCATGCAGCCCACAGGTCTATGGATTTTTCTTCCTATAAATGGGTTGCATCATTTTTAGAATTTATATCATTTAAGTTGGAAAAGATTTTAAAACAATTTTTGAGGATGCTGGAGGGTGGAGAAAGGGTCATAGAAAATCTAGAAATTCTCACATCTCACATCTCAAATAAGAGAATAGGAAAGGACAAATTGAATTATTCATACATTTGGAATCAATATTATTTGCTTTGATGAAGGTGATTCATATAAAATGGTCAGTCTTATCAAGCCAGTAAATTAATATAATGATATCAGTACAAATTAAAGCTACACAAAGATTCCTCCTTCTACAAGTATTATGCCATTGCATTGTAGGATTATTGAACACTTCTATGTGTGCAGCATTTTTTGCTCCTTGTGGGTAGGGTATAATCTGTGTCCTGGGCACTATTAGGTTCACCTGATTGAAGTGTTTCGAAGGGATGAATGTGATGATGCAGATGCCATGGGAAAGATATTGTCTGGCTTTGAGGGGCAGGCGAGGTGTTATTGGCTCTGATGCCTTTCTCATGATCCAGAGTGTGAGCTGTGGCATCTGTGCCCCTCAGTGGTCATGTTGCTGGAATTTTCTCGTGCGCTGTCCCCTAATGTTGGTGAGTGTTGTCCTGGTTGGGTTGACTCCAACCCTGACTCTCTGATCTTCCTAGAGATTCTGGAACTTCCTAATGTCCTTTCCTAAATATCTTCTCTGCCTAAACTAACTACTTGCAACTAGAAATGCTGACTAATACCCCCTGTCTGATGCCATTTGGTTAAAAGAAATTGTTTGCATAGAAGAAAAAAAAAAGTAGTAGTGGTTATTTCTGCCAGGTGGGATTTCTGGAGTCTTCAGTCTTGTATGTGTTTGCTTTCCTTTATTTTTGAAAATTTCTATAATGAGCAACTATTTCTTATGTCAAAGCTTCTGGGGAGTGAATTCATGGGAAAACTCGTTACTTCATATTACTAACCCATTTGTGGCACGTAAGAAATGAGAAATGTTATTGGCTTTCTGAAATTGGGTTGAAATCATTGTCAGAGGTAAGAGTTATAGCCATAGAACATCACGGAGATTTGGGAAGTCAGGTTCTGTGCCAGCTTTGCCCCCAGCTGACTGTGTGACCCTGAGGACACCATCACCTTCTTGGGCTCCATCCTTTCATTTACGCCGTGACTGGGTTGGGGTGGACCAGTGACTTTAAAGCTGGGCTCTGTGTATCCTCTGCGTTCCTGGCAAAGGAGAAAAGAATTACATGTGTCTGGGGCTGCTGTGTCCCACACTTTAAAGTAAGCCAGAGGGGATTCCCAGCTATCTCTCTTGTCTGTTAGATTTCAAAGTTCTCTTTGAAAATCAGTTCCTGACTAGCAAGAAAAAAAGCTATGGGGCTAAATTACCTCTGAGTTCCCTTTCAGTCCTAATATTCTGTGATTTCAATTTCTGAATTGCTCCTCCTGGAATACCAGGTAGCTTCACACATACCCATGCATGCACGCACCACAGAATTACAGAATTTTTAACCCCAACCTTTTACTCTTATATTTTTAATAATATTATCAAGAATCTAGGTCTCCTTGAAGAAATCAGTTGGTTTATGACAACAAGCATTTATCTATTTAAGAGAATTTTATTATTATGTTTGTCTTTGACAGGATGCTTGTAAGACATAAAATATATGATTATTAGGAATATATTTTATTCTCTGGAAAATAAGCAATTGAAAGTAATTCTACTAGTACTTAAAAAGTACAATGTTTTTGCCGACTACAATTTAATATGCTTTTGCTACTAAGTATAATGATAAATATGCAAGGAACTTCCATCATCAGGAAAGGTATCATAATAATTCATGCTGAGAAGTTTGTACCTGGATTTATGGATCAACTCATTGGTTTTTCTAGCATATGCACAATGTATTTTGGTGAATTGAAGTAGATTGAAAACTTAGTGCGGTTGAGGCATTGGTCATGTGGAGGCAAGGAGGGGGAATTGGTAGGAGATAAGAGCCTAAAACAAAGGTCAGATTTTCAAAGGCCTTGAATTTCATCTTAGATTTTGGATTTTATTTTAAAGTCAATGAAGGGGCAATAAAGGTTTTTAAGAAGAGGAGTGACATTCGATTTGAATTTTAGAAAGAATAGGCTGCAGTGTAGATAATGAATTAGAGGAGGTTCACTCTTGTGGCAGAGGGAGTAACTAGCAGGCTTATTTCAGGTATGAGATTAAAGATTAACCCGTTTGCATTAGAGGTGGAGGGGAGTAGATGCATTCCAGAAAAGGTAAAGAGATAGAAGTCATGGGACCCACATATGTGGATGAGTGAGCAAGAAGAGAGAAGAAAATTCTGCAGCCCGAGGTCCCCCTGTCTTGTTTCTTCCAAGGCTTCCTTAAAGGAACATCATCGTCTCCCAGTTTAGATTCCCACGCAACCTACTGGGAAAGACTAAACAGTGATTAGTTATATAAAGTGACAGAAAAGATACAGATACAAATTAGTGAAGGAGGCTGCAGGCACAGATGTATCATTATGGGGGAGGACCAGCATCCCACCTTTCAGAGTTCAGCTGGGAGGGAAACCTGAAAAGGTGGGCTCAGCCCAGGCAGCATCGAGATGCTGTTCTGAAAACTCACCGCCCAGCTTCCTCTAAGAGCCCAGGACCTCGCCGCATCCCTGCCCTGTATCAGGCCAGTGTGGGGTGATACAACCAAGTTTGAGTTCCCATCCTGGATCTGCCACTCCCTTGCTCTGTGACTTTAACCAAGTCACCTTCCTTTTCTAAGCTTCATTTTTAAATGAAGAAAGTGGAACCAGACACTTTCTAAATTTCTTCCACATCTGCTATCTTATGCGGTTATCAATATATTTAAGATATTGTCCGCCATGCCACAAAATTAGCTCGGGGTCATTCACTCACGGTCAAGTGGCATCCACTGCTAAGAGCTGGAGAAAGTACATGTTAACCCTAATACAAAAATGGCAAACTCGTATGTCTTCAGGGACCAGGGAGGTGACATGAATTTCTGAAGCAGGCAGGTGTGACATAATAGGGCGTTGGGGAACCCGAGGGTGCCTGCCTACTGAGCGGCATCCACGTGTAAATGTTTCATAAACACTGTGCTGAACAAACAAAAGTCTTCTGGGGCTGGATCGGGGCCAAGAGCCATCAGCCCCTGCTAAAAGAAAGGGATGGGATTTCAGGCATCCATCAGAGGAGGCTTAAGAGGATTGGGGGCAGCAGGGAGTGAAGAGGGGAGAGCGGTATGGGCATATCATAGCCAATAGCATTTGCTATCTCATGCAGCATTCACCCAGCTTTTTAGACAGGTCGCCTGTGATGGATTCCACACCCAACCTCACCTTCTCTATACATTGGTTCAGTTCAGTCAGTTGGACCTTGAGGCGAGTCCTGGGTTTAACTTTCCTCCTATTTCACAGGAAAGGTTTGGAGTAAAGATTTGTCCTAATATCTTTTCTGCATCTTGTATTTTATGAAGCTAAATATGAAATGGCTGCAGGATTCCTTCATTCATTCAACATACATTGCCAAGCACAGCTCACAATTATTCATTAGGTGACAGTTGCCTCAGGAGCCTAGCCTGCTAGGGCTGAAAGCATCATTCAAGTTCCTTTGACAAAGATTCATTGGGTGGCAATTCTGGTTTCAGGCAATGTTCTGGCCTCTGGAATGCAGCAGTGAGCAAGGCAGACAAGATTTCTGTTCTCCTGCAGACCAGCTACCAGCAAGCAAGTGGGGGACAATGAGTAAGGTCATTTCAGCTGGTTTTATGAGCTAAAAGGAAAATGGTGGGTTAGGGAATCATGTCTTCCAGGAGGCGGTAAAAAAATAAAAGTGGCATTCAAGTTAAGACTGAAATGAGGAAATAAAACCAGGGAGTAGGAGCAACCAGCCAGAGGGGACAGCTAGTGTAAAAGTCCTAAAACAGGACCAAGTCTCACAAGTTGGAAGAAATACAACCAAGACCACACTTTCTGCATCATAGAGAGTATGAGAGAGGGTGGTTGAGAAGGGAACACAGGAGTCAGATTGTGTTTCTCAGGCACTGTGGTAAGTAGCAAGGCAGGCTTTGTGATGATGTATAGAAATTTCAGCCCAGGAGTGTTCGGATATAGTCAGATCATTGCATTAGGACTCAGGAGGCTGCAGTTCTATTCTGATATCTGGCACTAACTGCAGTGTGATCTAGATAAGTCTGCAAGCCACTAACTTCTCCGGGCTTCAGTTTCCTCATGTATCAAATGAGATAGTCATAGCACTTAAACCTTAAAGGCTGCCCGACTGAAATCCAAGCACTATGAGAACAGGACTCTTCGTTCACTCATTTACTGATATAGTTACATGACTAGGATGGTGCTGAACATATATTTATATGTTCAATAAGTGTTGGTTGAAAAAACATTGAGCAGTCTTTCTAGATTTAGCATTTTAGGATTTTTAAGCAACCTGATGAATATTCATTAGCCTTGTGATGGTAACCTGTGCCTTTCACACCAACAGATATGAAGTTGTGTGTGTAAAATATGTTATTGGGTGACCAGTTAGATAGGTCCTGTTATATCCCTGGTCATACATTGGATAATAATAAAACAGTTTCAGAGACAGATTCTTGAGAGCTTGCCTGGCACCATTATAAGCACTTTATATTTGCATTACATTTTCTTTTTTAATTTTAAAACAATCATGTGAGTTGGAAAAACTGACACTCAGAGAAGTTAGGTAACTTTCTCAAAGTCAGGCGGTTATCCAGGACTCAAATCCAGGTCTGTCTCAGGCAGTGCCTTTACTAGTAAGCACTACAGAATATTGCTTTTGGAATTGTTGTTACTTGTCCTCAAAATAAATATACAAGTAGTTCAGGGCTGGTGAAGGAGGTCAGTGATTTCAAGGACCCACGTTTCTTCTAGCTTTTCATTTTGTTGTCCCGTATATGAGGCTGCTATTGCTCTAGACATCAGATTCAAGTTCAAGGGGAAGAGTGAAGTGGAGATGACTCACCAATATCCATCCTTTTGCTCCAGGGAACAAAAGCCTTCCCCAACCCCCTGGACGACTTCTGCTTGTTGGCTAAAATTGTATCTTGTCACCCCTGACAGCAGGGAGATTGGAAAAGAGAGTAGCTTGATGGAGCTGGGCATATTGGTGCTTCAGACAAAGCTGAGGTTCTGCCACCCAGGAAGATGGAGATCATGGCTGCTGGGAAGGTGGTTGTCAGTGTCTGCAGTTGCCTCTGTGGAACATTGGGCCACGGGATTGTCGCAGGGACTCTCTGCTTATTCAGGAGTACTTTAAAGCTATGATGAGCTATTTTCACTTTATAATTACTTG
>NW_005362269.1:163923-175094 GCF_000412655.1 Myotis brandtii | reverse complement strand
TGCACATTAAAAGGGAATTAATTAGAGGAAATATTTTAATATTGCTATTTGCCCTTTCTTTATAATAGAAGTGTCAGAGATGAAAGAAAATTAGTAAAATGTATATGAAAATCTTCCTCCTGTCAGAGTCTGGGGCGTGCCACAGAAACCAGAGTCAAGTCCCTGCCCACCCACGTGTGCCTCGAAATCATGTGAGACCTAGACCCGGCCGGCCCCTCCCTCATTGCGCTAGATCCAGCCCCACCCCCATCAAGCCCTGCTGGGTGGGGGGCGGTGCGGCCTCAGGTCCCCCAGCCCGGTGCCAGAGCGGGGGGTATGGCCTGACATCCCCCGTCAAGCCCTGCATGGTGGGGGACCTGGCCGGCCCCACCCTTGTCAAGCCCGGCGCTGGGAGGAGGGCACAGCCTCAGGTCTCCTGTCAAGCCCTGCCGGGTGGGTGTGCCCTGAGGTCCCCCATCAAGCCCCGCTGGGTGGGGGGCATGGCCTGAGGTCCCCTGTCAAGCCCTGCCGGGCGGGAGGTGCAGCCCCAGGTCCCACAGCCCAGCCACGGGGTGTGGGGCATGGCCTCAGGTCCCCTGGCCTGGTGCCGGGGTGGGGGGCACGGCCTGAGGTCCCCCATCAAGCCCTGCTGGGTGGGGGGCACGGCCTGAGGTTCCCCAACCTGACACCAGGGCAGAGAGCATGGACTGAGGTCCCTGGCCCGGCGCCAGGGTGGGGATCATGACCTGAGGTCCCCTGTCAAGCCCCACCAGGCAGGGGGCACAGCCTCAGGTCCCCTGCCCCGGCCCAGCGTCACGCAGCCTCGGGTTCCTGCTGATTGCTTGTTAAGTCTCGTTATGGGAACTCAGCCTCTGCTGTGGGTGCAGCCATCTTGTGTTATGGAATCCCTGCCTCCGCTGTGGGCACAGCCATCTTGACTGTTATGGTGTGATGGTCAATTTGCATATTCCCTCTTTATTAGATAGGACTAGAGGCCTGGTGCACTAATTCATGCACAGGTGGGTCCCTCGGCCTGGCTGGCAATCAGGGCCAGCTGGCCAGGGGGAGGGACCGTGGGAGGTTGGCCTGCCCTGGGAGGTTGGCTGTGGGAGTGCAATGACCACCAGGGGGCAACTCCTGCGTTGAGCATCTGCCCTCTGGTGGTTAGTGCACATCATAGCGACCAGTCGTTCAGTTGTTCAGGCTTTTATTTTTATAGATACACGAACACGCACACACACTCAGAATGGAAGAACTTGGTCACTAAGTAGAGCTTTGGGGACTGTAAACCAGATGCCAGGTGGAGTCATGTAATTTTAAAGGTCGCAGCGCTGAGCGAGTGGACTCCTGATGTCCATCTAGCCCTGGTTCTGCCATAACCTCGTGACTTTAAGAAAATCCTTCCCTCCATTTTTCCATCAGCAAAAGGAAGAGTTTGAACCAGATGAAATCTAAAGCTTATTTGAGTACCGCTCTTCGCTGACCTCATTTACATCACTTACGGATTGACACTTGAGAAGAATGGTGTTAGTTTAATAGGCCCCAAATGTTTTATATGCTGTTTTAAGATTTAAGAGAGCTTTCAAATACTACATGTCTCCACTGAAAGCCTGGGTAAGGTGGAGCGAAATAAATGAGAGGGAAAATTAGAGAAAGGAAGTTGTATACCCAGAAAACAGATCAAATGTAAATGCTAACAGGACTGCGTTTTGCACTAGGCAATGACAATTTCACCATCAAGTTGGTGTTTAAGAGGCTGGGATTCTGGTATGGTCTGTTTCAGGACTAGAGCTTCAACAACAGCTCTTCGTGGGCTAAGAAGCAGCAAAAAAACCCAACAACCAGGCATCTTCCTCGGGAACAGTGGCTCCTCAGAAATGCCTTGCAAAGTGCTTGTCATCACCATGATCTTTGCCAGCACTGTGTGAAGAGTGGGTGCATGGCAGCTTTTGGGGTTCTCCTTCCTAATACAAAAGTGATGATGATGATGATGATGGTGGTGGTGGTGGGTGGTGGCAGCTCGTATTTATGAGTGCTCATTGAATGTGCTAGAGCTTATAATAACTGCTTCGCAGATATTACCTCTGAGCTTCAGTTTCTTTATCTATAAAATGCGGGTAATAGTAATCTTTGCCTTACTCTTTTATATAATGAATCATTGTTAGGGACCCAGTCAGCACCCAAGCAGTTTCTGCTGTAGGCTCATTTCAGAAGTGTTGATGAAATGATAGATGAAAAAAAAAAGGAAACGGAGGACCTAATTCTGGCTATCGTCAGTACTTGGAAGCTTTTATCATTGCTTCTTTGTATCCAGTTGACTATATAGTGAGCACCACTGTCCCCATTGTATGCCTGGAGCTCATAGCACCAAGTGGTTTGCTGTGAGTGCCAGAATTCTAAGATATCCCCCATGATTTCCTGCTCCCCAGAGTACACACTAATCTAGGTACTGCTGTGAAGGGATTTTGCAGATGTAATTAAGGTTCCAAATTAGTGAACCTTGAAATAGAGTGATTATCCCACTTCCAGGTGGGAGCCTTTCATTACCAGTCTCACACACACACACACACACACACACAAACACACACACACACGCACGCACACACACACACACCCCCTCCCACTCCGTAAGTTCCCTTCTCCTCTAGCATGGCGCCTGGCAACATTAAGATGGTGGTCCCTCCGACTCCGTCAGTCTGGGTCCCTGAGCGAGTATGATGAGCAGACTGCACTGACCACCCACAATGGGCATGTACAGTGAAGGAAAACCAAACCTTTGTTATTTAAACTGCTGAAGATTTGGGGGTTGTTACCAGAGTATAACCTAACCCATTCTGATTGACATAATGATGATTGAGAACCATTCTCAGAAACCTCTGTATAACATTTCAACTATACAATCAATAGAACTGTTTATGTGAGAAGCAAGGAATTTGTCATTTTCTCTTTGTTTGAATTGAATTCTGCCTTCCAGTGTCTTCCCCCCTGGGTGCAGTAAAACTCTTTAGAGCTACAAGACAGTGTTTCAGAGATCGAAGTTAGCTACCCCAACACCTGAGCCTTTTGGTCTCTAGGTTAAAACCCTATTTCTTCAACTATTTTACTGGTGATGCAAGGAATAATTCAAAGTCCTTTGAAAAAAAATCTGGTTAACTCTGTCTAGATATTTTTGAGTGTCTCTGGATAATCATTATCCAAGACAATTCTCAGGGTATCCTTAGATTTCTAGTAACTTTAGCATTCAAATCTTTAAGATCTCATAACCTGCTTAGGATGTGTCATGTTTTAAAGTGAGAAGGGTGAGGGGTAGTAAAAAGGTACTTGAGTATCCCAAGAGGGTCAAAGAATTTCTGGCATCAAAATGCTAAAGGACTGAATTCTAAAGATAGGAAATTGTGTTTAGAGTGAGATATTTAAAATTTAGATTTTGGGGAGTTGCATCTATTGGTAATGACAAGTTCAAGGTTTGAACATTGGAGTGAGTAACTGAGGAAGTATGAAGCACAAGCTCATCAGAGGAGAGCAGGCTTGAGAATTTGTAATTCTCAAAGAAGTTATCAGAATATGAGGTACGCCCTGGCTGGTGTGGCTTAGTTGGTTGCGTGTCATCCGTCCACTGAACGATCGCTGGTTTGATTCCATCAGGGCACATACTCAGGTGTCAGATTCGATCTCCGGTCGATTACCTCTCTCTTCCTGTCTCTCTAAAATCAATGAAAACATATTTAAAGAAAAGAATAAGAGGTAAGCATTTATATACATCTGTGTTTCAGGTGATTTATTTTAACATTTTGATTACCTTCATAAGTCATGCCATTGATTAAGTTATCCCTAACATTTTAGGACATTTATCCTAGTACATCATGGGCTCTGGAGTTCAGAAGACCTAGGTTCAAATCCTGAATTTACTACTTACCCGCTATGTGACTTGGGTACATCAGTTCAAGTTTTGGAGCCTCAGTTTCTTCATCTGTAATTGAATACAGTAGTAACACCCATCCCCATAGTCTTGTTTTGGCAATAGAATGCGTTAATGCTTGAAAAACAGAAGTCTTTCTGGCACATGGTGGCACTTAGATAATGATAACTATTCTTTATCCCGTCATTATTAAAGCAGAGAGGCCAAAGTGGCCTGAAGGATTGGAAAGCTGCCTCAGTCGACCCTAAAAGGGTTTCCTTATTACATTACATTACATTAGACTACATTACATTACGTTACACATTGCATCCTAGCATTTATTTTCAAGCTAACCACAAAATTAATTTTTCTATCTCAGCAATTTCTAGCACATGGAAGCATTTCTACCCCATAAATTATTCTGAGAAAGAATCACACACACACAGCAGAATCACACAAATTTGATTTGCCAATATTGTCAAATTAGGTATTCATAAGATAATGAAATACAGCTTTTTATGGAAGATGTGTGCTGTAGCTGTTAAAAAAAATCCGCCAGGGCTCTGAATGAGAGAAGCTTGAAATGAGAGCATTATCTTCCTGATTTTCTTAATAGAGAAGTAGTACGCAGCCGCTGTCTCTGCTCTGTTATTCTCCTTGACACTCAGTGCTCTTCCTTAACGGCCCATGTCCAGTGTTGATAAATCAGGAACACTGCAGAGCTTTCATTTTAGACAAGACACCCTGAGTTTAGGAAAAGAAAACAGCCAAGCGCTTGGGGTCAATATGCTTTTCTAGAGACCAATGATTCTCAATCATATCAGATCAACCACTAACCTACTCTTTTAAAACAAATGTTTTGTTAACACTCCTTGACTGTCTTAAAATGAAATCATGAGGAATGTAAACTATCTGTACACAGTTAAAAACTTATCCACATAATGCCTTAACTGGAGTACAAAAAGCAATAACATGAAAGTGATTTATAATAAAACAATATGTATTTCATAATATAAATGCTCATCCACAGTAAAAAACATAATGAAGCAGCCAGATACCTGCGCTTGTACCTTAAATCACTGTGAAATGTGACAGCTACTAGCAAAGCCAGCACAAGTGTTGGCAACTCCATACCATGAATTCCATTGTTGGTGACATATAGATAATGCTTAATCTGAACAAAATGAAAGCATAATCTTCCCTTCATTTTATTAATATAAATTACTATGTAAAATACTTATGTTTATATGTAAAATATGTTTAAGTTCTAAATTAGCTAATTATAAACAAAATTTTTCACACACACAAATGGCTGATAGGACATTCTACAATCATGGAGAATATGGGATGGTATTTTTTTTTCAATTGAGAGATTTCCCCTCATATTGTAATGTCCCCTGTCCTTGTCCTCCCCCGAAATGCTGGTAGTGTTTCTCAGTCATTACCACAACCCAATGCCCCACAAATATTTCAGACAGTCTCTAGGGGTGGCATCATTTCTGCTGAGAGCCATGTTCTAAATAGGTTGACTAATATTAGTGAAAAGGTTTTTAAATTACTAAGGCCAAAGGCCATCCTCAAAAATAAAATTTCATATTGTCCCTCTACACTCCAGACATGTTAAAATGCAAATCTGATCCTGTCACCTCCCATGTTCACTTTAAAGCATGATAGACCTAAATACTTAGCCCCGCCCCCAATTCCCTCCTGATCTGACCCTTGTTGGCCTTCTGGTTGCTGCCTCCCCTGGCTGCCTGCATTCCAGTGGTGCTGGTCTCCTGTCAGCTGCTGGAGTAAGTCATGTTGTCACTGCTGTGCTTCCAGCTCTGGCTCCTGACATTTTCTGCCTTTTCTCAGCCAACTCTTATTCTTCCTTTAAATTGCAGTTCAATTATCACTCCCTCGGGAAGGTGTTTTCTGATCTCCCATCAGGGTCAGTGTCACCCTGTGCATTTCTTCGCATAGCCTCCACAACAGCTGTAATTTTGCAGACATGCAATTATAGGATTTATGTCTGCTCCAGTAGCCTCTGAGCTCTCAGAATGGAGGAACCACTTCTTCTTTCTCTTCTCAGTGACTGAAATAGAGTGATTCTCAGATATTCTGTTGAACAAATATACAAATGACTGAGTAAACAAAGGAGCTGTATGAACAAAGGAGCAAACATATGCCTATAGTGATGCCCACATTCCTTGGCCAACCCTTGTTGACTCAGTGAGTTTATTTTCTAGTTAGAGCAGAGCTCACACCCAAGGCTTACTAGCAGCGGTTCTCAACCTGTGGATCGAACGACCCTTAGGGGTCGCCTAAGACCATCCTGCATATCAGATATTTACATTACTATTCATAACAGTAGCAACATTACAGTTATGAAGTAGCAACGAAAATAATTCTATGGTTGTGTCACAACATGAGGAACTGTATTTAAAGGGCCAGAAGGTTGAGAACCACTGGCTTAGAGAAATGAATGCTCTCAAGTGGGGCCTGTCTGGAGTGAGCAGTATGCTATCTTTCTAGTGTGAGGTGAGAGGGCTGTGAGTTTTCTGGAAGTGCAAGAGAAAGGAGATTCATCGAAGAGGGGTTCCTTAGTTGAACAAGTAATACATAAATACATTCTTGTCGTTTTAAATTCCAGTAATACCCAACACGAAAAAGTCCCCCATCAGCTTCCACTCCCCTGCCCAAAATATTTATCATTAACAATTGGTTGTGCACTCTTATGTCCATAGCCTCTGAATAGATATATTGATATACATATTGCTCCATCTCTCCCAGTTTTTATTTTCTTTCCAATTCTTATGGTATTATATTATGTGTATTGGTGTACGGTTTTTTTTTCATGTAATCATGTGTCTGGGAGATATTTTATTCTTTTAATAATTTTATTGTTGATATATGTAAAGATATATGAATATATGTATAGATATACATATATACATATATGCTTTTCATTAAAAAAATGAAATATCTCAAAGATAACAAAAGCTGCTGAGAACAATGAAAGAATGCCTCTGTACTCACTATCCAGCTTAAGATATAAACTATTACAAGTGCTTACTGTTGAAATCTCCTCCTGATAAACCTCTCTTTCTGCCCCTACTCCACAATCACTTCCTTGGTTTCATAGTTTATGAACCCAACGAATGTCTTTATATTTTTATTATATGTATATGGATCCCTTCTCATTCTTTTTAACATCTGTATAATATCTAAGTGTACCAAGTGGCATTAATTAATCACCCAGCTCGGTGGACATTTATATTTCTTGCAAGTGTTCATTCTAATATTACTCAGTGTGAGGGCAAACCATCTCAAGAGGGGTGAGTAGGGAAGAGACATGTTCTAACCTAAGCATTTTACAAAGTTCATCCTTTCTACTGGGTGAAGAGTGGATTGTATAGAGAAAACATTGGCCTAGCTGGTGTGGCTCAGTTGATTGAGCATCGTCCCATGCACCAAAAGGTTGCTGGTTTGATTCCATCAGCGCATATGTTCGGGTTGCAGGCTCCATCCCCAGTCGGGGGGGTGGGGTGGGGCATGCAGCTGATTGATGTTTCGCTCTCACATCGATGTGTTTTTTTTTTCTCTCTCTCTCCCTTCCTCTCTCTCTCAAAATCTATTTTAAAACCTTAAAAAAAAAAAGAAAACAATGGAAGCATGGAGGCCTTTGCCATCACCCAGTTAGAGATGATGTAGCTAAAACAAGATGGTAATGGGGAGGAGCTGGGAAAGGGTCAGAAGAGGAGACATTTTTAGTTAGAAGTAACAGGGTTTGTTGATATACGTGAGGTATGAGAGGAGGAGACCTGTTAAGAATTACTCCAAGGTTTTTGGCCTAAGCAACTGAAAAACTAGATTTGCTGCATATTTTGATCAGAAACAGGTTTGGGGTGAAGAAAATCAAGAGTTCAGAAATGTTAAATTAAGCTATATAATAGACTGATAACCGAAGACAAGGTAGGCAGTCATGGCTGTAGTAATCTAGGCAAAAATAGCAGAAAGGCCCACATCAGGGTATTCACAGCAGACTGGAGAGAAGTGAGGAGATTTGAGGTACTCACAATATAAACGAACAAACAGAAACAGACTCACAGATACAGAGAACAGACTGATGGTTGTCAGCAGGGAAGGGGTGTGGAAGACGGGTTGAAAGGTGAAGGGACTGAGAAGTACAGATTGGTAGTTACAAAACAGACACGGGGATGTAAAGTACAGCCTAGGCAATATAATCAATGATATTGTAATAACTATGCATGGTGTCAGGTGGGTACTGGAAATGTCAGGGGGAGCACTTTGTAAAGTATCTGATTGTCTGACCACTGTGCTGTACAGCTGGACCTAAATCAAAATAATATTGATTGTAAATTGTACTTGAAAAAAATTAATCTTAAGAAAAGAGATACTCAAAATAAATAATGATTTAGATAAAGGAGAAGGAAGAAATGGAGTAGATGCCTGTTTTCTGGCTTGCTCAACCGGAATGATGCGGCTTTCCACTTGGTGAGAAAATCCAGAGAAAAAATGACTCCAGTTAAATAGGTTCCTTGTAGTAGGCTCTTCGAGGCCTTAGTGTCTCTAGCCCATATTCTTCTTTAGACCACACTTACCTGTTTCCAAAAGAGCAGGGGTCATCAAACTTGTTTGGTAAAGGAAAGGAGAATAAACAGTTTCAGCTTTTGTGGGCTATACGTCTCTGCTGTAATGACTCAGCTATGCCTTTGCAGTAAAAAGCAGCCCTAGAAAATTCATAAAGGATTGAGTGTAACTGTGTTCCAGTGAACTTTTATTTACAAAAGCAGGCAGCGGGCTGGACTTGGCCCCTTGGCTGATGTTTGGCAGCTCCTGCAATCAGCAACACTAGCAGTTCCTTCTTTCATCTGAGCGTAAGATTCTTACACTGTCAGAAGCAGAGGTGAAAAGAGAAAACATAATACTTGGCAAGAGCAAGCCAGGACTCGAGCGAATTATGCCGAGCTGTATCCATCAGCCCATTAGCCATTGGGTCCAGAGACAGCAGCCACGGATAGCAAGGAAGTGGGGAGCAGGTGTTTGTCAGAGTCTGGGAAATTCTGCTTTTCCTTGAGCCCTCAGCCTTAGGGTAAATGATTGACCACGCTGGAGAGGCCCCATGGAGTTCACGTTGTCCCCTGGGCTGGATTTCTCATAACCACAAGAACAAGTTCAAGGAAATGATCAGCCCAATCCTGAAAACATGCCACGTGTCTTATTCCAAAGGAAGCCTTTTCAGTATCTGATGAACATTTCCGTACGCTGAACCATTTGGGTAAAGGGGTGTTTGCAAAATGAACCAGAGACCCTGCACTGAGCCTGCATATAAAGGAAAAAATACATTGTAAAGAAAAGAATCTATCTCTGGAACTGTTTGCTCAGTTTCCGTTTTGAAACACTGGATTTTCTTAAAGTGAGACGCACCTGGAGGGTATAGTTTCCTGGCACTATCACTGAGCGTTGGAGTTCCAAGAAGAATGGAAGCCCCGGTCATTAACACGCTGTGAGGCGGTGAGAATCTTCCCGGGTGGACCTCAGCTTGTCGCTGCAGGTTGGCTTGCCTTTTCATTCAGGCAAGGCCTCAGAGAACAGTGTCTTTGATCCTGCTGATGTCCTTTGTGTTCCTTGCCGCTTTGAACTTCATTATACTCCATATACAGACAGATCCTCTTTGGGCTTTGAAGTTTTTTTCATGCTCAATATGTGTGATCTTTGAGGCCCTGGAGAAGTCTATTAAGCGCTTGCCACAAGAATTCCTTCCACGTGTTTACATTTGAAAAATACCTGGCTTCATCAGCTGTGTATCACGCCCTCCACCCTGAGCACTCTCCTCTACAGAGTATTCAATACCAATCAAAAGAGTTCTTTCAGAACGGCATAGGAACTCCACGACGCATTATTTCCATCCTGTAAGGATTTATTCTTTTCCCTTACCATTTTCTATAGCCAGCATATTTTTACAAGGCACATTAAGATGTCGATCATCAACATTTTGGATATTAAATTTCTAGGCAAAAAGTAAAACTTTAGTTTGTCTTTTTTTTTTACGGAAATTTATTCAATTTCAAATGAGCATGTTTAATATTTAGTGGGAAAAGCACAGGACCTGTAAGAATGTGCAGGTCTAAACAGTTGTAGGATCTTACATCTCCTAAGCATGCTGAGCACCCATCTCTTCTGAAAAAAGGGGCACTGTGACATTAAATTGCACGATAATTGCGAAGATGAAATGAGCCAAGATGGAAAAGCTCCTTACTTCATTGTTTGCCATATGGTAGGTGCTTGATAAATCAATGTCAAAATCTACCCACTTTAAACAGGAAGTTCCAAACCTAGGAGCAAAAGGAAGTAATTTGCAGTGGAGAGATGAGGGTTAGGGTAAAGGGCATCCTTTGCGATACTCTAGGTCAATATCCTCACAGTCCACAGACCAGTAGCATCCACATCAGCTAGGAACTTGTTAGAAGTGCAAGCTGTGCCCCCCCCCCCCCCCCAGATGTACTGAAATGTGAGTGGGTCCAGCCATCTGTGTTTTAGCCAGTGTTCCCTGATTACCTAAAGTTTCCCTCCAACCCGGTTGTTCTTGATCCCACCATCATGTCAGCGCCTCTGAAAATCATACTACGCCAACTTGACTCATGAACCCGCAGCATGAGCATCACTGAGGCGCATGAGCCTTGTGAGAAATGCAGAACTCCAGACTCCATCCCAGACCAAAATAATCAGAATCCGCATTTTACCAATATCCCCAATACATTCATCTGAACAGTAAAGTTTGGGAGGGTGACTTTGATACACGGATCACAAACTGTATTTCTTTTTTTTTTAGTTGCGCACTTGCTATTATCTGTTTCTTTAGTAGTATGCCCATAAAGGCTGTCACATCCTAGCACGTAGCACACATCTTTTTGTTTGTTTGTTTAAATATATTTTTATTGATTTCAGAGAGGAGGGGAAATGGAGAGAGAGAGGTAGAAACATCAATGATGAGAGAGAATCATTGATTGGCTGCCACCTGCACGCCCCCTACTGGGGATCGAGCCCACAACCAGGGCATGTGCCCTTGACTAGAATTGAACCTGGGACCCTTCATTCCACAGGCCAGCACTCTATCCACAGAGCCAAACCGGCTAGGGCTTAGCACACATCATGACATATAGTTGGCAACCAGTACATATTTGATAAATGGAACATTTAATCTGATTTCCTCAATTGACCCATGAAGAAACTCAGGAAGCTCAGAAAAGGCAAGTGACATTTTAAAGTTACATAACTTATGAACAAG
>NW_005362269.1:160047-163867 GCF_000412655.1 Myotis brandtii | reverse complement strand
GGGGAGGAGGAGCAGGAGGAGGAGGAGGAGGAGGAGGAGGAGGAAAGAAAATTATTCTTGACTCCTAAGGAAATGTATTGGTTCTGAGTGATATAACAAAACATAATCTAAAACCACCTTAGCTATTGTCCCTGTATGGGCTTTTAATATTAATAACAGTGATTATTTATTTATAATGTACTTTGTCATTTACAGTTCACTTTCACATATACAAACCTATGTGGAAATTTACCCAGAATTATTGTTGTAGATTTTCTTTTATTAAGAACAGAGAAAATGGAAAACAGAGCCAGCAAGTTTTTGGAGTTGCTTTATTAATGGATCAAGAGATCACTGAAAAAGAAAGAAAAGAAGAAGGAGAAGAAAAAGTAAAATTTCCCATAAGACTAACTGTCAAAGATCCCAGTTAGTGGAGCAGACATGGCTCTTGGGTCAGTGGGAGCTGTCCAGCAGTGGTTGACAGTATTCTTGGAGGATGTCAAAGGTAACCCAAGGGTCTAACATAGATTTAGCAAAAGTGGTTCCTAATTTATTTTAATCATCATTACTGGACTTAACATTTGGTTCAATGGACAGTTCTGTCTAATTAAAAATGCTCCTTCTGTGGTTAAATTGTGTTTGTCACTCACAGTTTAAAGTCTAGCTATTTCTAGCTCCTAATTGGCATGCCACAAATGAACCATAACATTGAACTTGGGGTTCTCTGACCCTGGCATTCTCATTTGGCTTGAAATATACCTTCTCTGGAGCCAGAAATGTTCACCATAGACCCTGAATCTGCTTTTTCTCTCCTACAAGAGGAGAGGCAGTGCAGGGGAGATGGTTCTAATACTGAGGCTCTTGTGGATGGACATGTTCAGACCGTTGTCCATAGACAAGAGAGAGAACTACAATCAGTCAATCTCACTTGCCTCCAATATAGGAGCCCTATACAATATCCTGATATATGGCCATCCAGGTATTCTTTTTTATTGTGATAAATTATACATAACATAAAATGTATCATTAATACATAAAGTAGACCATATAAATGTACTTCAGTGACAGTAAGTACATTCACAATGGTGTGCAACCACCACCACTATCCATTTCCAGAATTTTTTTCATTGCCCCAAACAGAAACTCTGAACTCATTAAGTAATTCCCCATTTCCTCCTCCCTTCCGCCAGCCCCGGTAACCATGATTCTACTTATTCTATGAATTTACCTATTGTAGGCTCTTCATATATGTGGAATCATACAATATTTGTCTTTTTGTGTTGGGTTTATTTCACTTAGCACAATATTTTCAAGGTTTAATCCATGTTATAGCATGTATCAGAAATTTGCAACTGAGTAAAATTCCATAGTGTACGTATACCACATTCTGTTGATCTGTTTATCTCTTGGTGGACACTTGGGTTGTTTCCACCTTTTGGCTATTGTGAATAATGCTTCCATGAACATTGGTGTGTATGTATCTATTCATGTCCCTGCTTTCAATTCTTTGGAGTATATACTTAGGACTGGAAGTGCTGGGTCATACGGTCATTCTATATTTAGCCTTTTGAGAAACCACCGAACTGTTTTCCACAGCAGCTGCACCATTTTACATCACTACCAGCAATCCACAAAGGTTCCAGTCTCTCCACATTCTCACAACACTTGTAATTTTTCACTCTTGTTTTGTTTTTATTATAGCCACCCTAATGGGTGTGAAGTGGTAGCGCATGGACATCTAGTCATTCTTAAGCACTTCCTGAACTAGAGCTCAACACAGCAGCAGGAAGCTATTGCAGATCACCCTTTGTTGTTAGAAAGTTCTCATTAGCCATTTCTAAATCTCGCCTTCCTCCAGCAGGGATTGTCAACCTTGGTTGCACAACAGAATCCCTTAGGAACTTGGAAAAAGTCCAATACTTAGGCAGCAACCCAGACTGATTAAATCAGCCCTAACATTAATGTTCCCAAGGCTCCTCGGGTCATTTCAATATGTAGCCAAAGCTGAGAACTTACTCAATTCAAAGCCTGCTGCTCACTCATCTCACTTCCTTACACAACCTGCAGGGCATAAAGTGCAACAGACCTATCACTGAGCCTTCCCTGACGACCCCTATTAAAAGCACTGCGCTCTCTGGCTGGCCTGTCCTGCTGTCCCTTCTAGATGTTTTGCTATAGTGTGTATTGCCAGCTGACATTCTACATACATTCTTTTTACCTACCATTGCCAGCTCTCTGTTTTGCTCATTTCTGCTTCCCTAGGGCACACAACAATGCCTAGTGCAGAGAAGGTGCTGAGAAAGAATTGTTGAATGAGTGCATGTACAAATCTCTTATTTCAAATGACAGCCCTTCAGATGTTAAAAATAGCTTTTGTGTCTCCTACTGGGGCTTCTCTAGGGAAAATCTTCTCTGTACCTTCCATCCATTTTCAAAGACATTGAAGAATAAACCTCATCATTACGAATACAATATGCCTTTCTCTCACTCAATAAGCAAATAATTGAGCACTTCCTATGTACTACACACACCTATACACTACACACTGTAGAGTAGACTGTGCCTGGCACTGGAAATTGTGCTGGAACAGAGAAGTGAGGTGAATCTGTGGGGGTGGGGCACAGACAAGCATCAGTAGCAGAAGTCATTTCAGGTAACAGTAACTGCTATAAAGAAAAGGGAAAACGTTGGCTGTGTTGCATTAAGTGGGGGTTAACTTTAATCTGAGACCTGGAAGACAGGGAAGAAGCATCCCAGGAGGAAGGCACAGCTATTTCAGAGGCCTGGAGAGGCAACAAGTTTCAGAAGGGCTCTGAGTAGGAGCCTCTGAGAAGGACAAGGAAAAAAACCCCACTATCACCTCTTTTGTTAGACACTTGACCTCAGCTAACATGGCCTAAGGCATTGGTTCTCAACCTTCCTAATGCCGCGACCCTTTAATACAGTTCCTCATGTTGTGGTGACCCCCAATTTCATTGTTACAAATTGAACATAATTAAAGCATAGTGATTAATCACATAAACAATATGTAATTATATATGTGTTTTCCGATGGTCTTAGGTGACCCCTGTGAAAGGGTCATTCGACCCCCAAAGGGGTCGCGACCCACAGGTTGAGAACCGCTGGCCTAAGGTAAGATTAATTTTGGGTAGTCACATCACCCTGTTAAGGTCGCATTGAATTAAATCGTCCCTGTCCAGTATTTGTACTGTTGATAGCTGGAATTTAGCTGTAGAAGAGTGATTTAGATGAATTTACCTAGAATTGCTTTTCATCCGAACCCTAGGCATACAGTCGTCAATTCATCCATCCATCAGTCAGTCAGTCAATCAGTTAAGAAAAACACTTGTCAGTAGAGTGGAGGGATGCTCTGGTTCTTCAGCCACTGTGACAGTGCTGCCTTATCCTAATCCGCATCTTGCCTTTCGTGCCAGGCCAGTCTTGGACAACATCAGAGCCAGGACTTCGTGGGCTACTGCCATTTGGGGCCAGCAGCTATCTTGGTTTTCAGTCAGAGGAGCTCAGTAAAGACAGATATCTCTTGATTCTGGAGACTCTGTGGTTCCAGAGCGGGGCTCACAGGGCAAGCAGCCCCTTCCAGACCAGCCACTGAAATGCTCTGACAGCTTAGCTCCTCTCTCCAGGCCTCAGTGTCTTGTATTGATATGTGGGGTTTGGGTCTGAGAATTTTAAGGTCCTTTGAAACTTCATTTAAAAACCATTTTTATTGCCCTAACCGGTTTGGTTCAGTGGATGGAGCGTCAGCCTTCGGACTCAAGGGTCCCAGGTTCGATTCCGGTCAAGGGCATGTGCCTTGGTTGCGGGCACATCAGTGGGGTGG